>NC_060192.1:41826225-41828725 GCF_021184085.1 Oncorhynchus gorbuscha
AAACTCTACCCTTAATTCTGTTGTTTATAAACTCGATATAAACTATACCCTTCTGTCGTTTATAAACTCTATATAAACTCTACCCTTAATTCTGTTGTTTATAAACTCGATATAAACTATACCCTTCTGTCGTTTATAAACTCTACCCTTAATTCTGTCGTTTTTAAACTCGATATAAACTATACCCTTCTGTCGTTTATAAACTCTATATAAACTCTACCCTTAATTCTGTTGTTTATAAACTCTATATAAATAAACTATACCCTTAATTCTGTCGTTTATAAACTCGATATAAACTCTACCCTTAATTCTGTCGTTTATAAACTCTACCCTTAATTCTGTCGTTTTTAAACTCGATATAAACTCTACCCTTAATTCTGTTGTTTATTTATTAAACTCTACCCTTAATTCTGTCGTCGTTTATAAACTCTACCCTTAATTCTGTTTTTAAACTCGATATTATACCCTTCTGTCGTTTATAAACTTATAAACTCTCGTTTATAAACTCGATATAAACTCTACCCTTAATTCTGTTTATAAACTCTACCCTTAATTCTGTCGTTTTTAAACCCTTAATTCTCGTTTTTTATAAACTCGATATAAACTCTACCCTTAATTCTGTCGTTTTTAAACTCAATATAAACTATACCCTTAATTCTGTCGTTTTTAAACTCGATATAAACTATACCCTTAATTCTGTCGTTTTTAAACTCGATATAAACTATACCCTTCTGTCGTTTATAAACTCTATATAAACTATACCCTTAATTCTGTTGTTTATAAACTCGATATAAACTCTACCCTTAATTCTGTCGTTTATAAACTCTACCCTTAATTCTGTCATTTATAAACTCGATATAAACTCTACCCTTAATTCTGTCGTTTATAAACTCTATATAAACTATACCCTTAATTCTGTTGTTTATAAACTCGATATAAACTCTACCCTTAATTCTGTCGTTTATAAACTCTACCCTTAATTCTGTCATTTATAAACTCGATATAAACTATACCCTTAATTCTGTCGTTTTTAAACTCGATATAAACTATACCCTTCTGTCGTTTATAAACTCTATATAAACTCTACCCTTAATTCTGTCGTTTATAAACTCGATATAAACTCTACCCTTAATTCTGTCGTTTATAAACTCGATATAAACTCTACCCTTAATTCTGTCGTTTATAAACTCAATATAAACCATCCTCTTCTACTCAATCTTCTCTTGTGTGGTAAAGTACCTCCTTGACGGATGGGATTATCTAATCATGTTTTGTGTTATTGTGATTTCTGTAATGCTCCATCTATTGAAAGATATTGTTATTGATTGGCACCCACTTGGTTATCCATTCAACACTACGAGGGGTAGTGAATGAGGACATGGGAACCGAGCAACTTAAGGAGTCGGAAAGTACTGCTAGGGGGCCGATTTGTAACTGGGAATGGGAGGGAGCTTGGCACAGGTTGCCCTGTTGTGTGTACGAACAACATCCACACACCACGCACACACAACACAATAACAGCCTATCAGTGTTGGCACACAGGACGTTGTTCAGCTCTGCTGGGTCCATCTGTTTCCTCCCAGGCGATATATAAACACACAGAGACGGCGAGCTAACAGAATGGTCGGTGGACTGGACTGGCTGGGGTCTCAATGCAGGGGACAGAATCATATGTCATGCTGTGCACAGTTTAAACCCTCACTGCGTTTAAAACCCTCACTGCGTTTAAAACCCTCACTGCGTTTAAAACCCTCACTGCGTTTAAAACCCTCACTGCGTTTAAAACCCTCACTGTGTTTAAAACCCTCACTGTGTTTAAAACCCTCACTGCGTTTAAAACCCTCACTGCGGTTAAAACCCTCACTGCGGTTAAAACCCTCACTGTGTTAAAACCCTCACTGTGTTAAAACCCTCACTGCGTTTCAACCCTCACTGCGTTTCAACCCTCACTGCGTTTCAACCCTCACTGCGTTTAAACCCTCCTTCTTTTGCTCTGTCACTCACTCGTCTTTTAAAACAAAAAAACAAACATTTTATTATAAGAACAACCTCCAAAACAAACTAGAACTGAGTTTCCGTCTCTGACCAATACTTTTGTACTCGTGCCTCGTGTGACTCACCTTTTCTCGTACTTCCATTCTTAAACACTCCACCAACAAACATATATATTCCCCAGCCAGACTGCATCTATGTCAGTTCAGGCTCTACTTCGCCCCAGGGGACTCTACTTTCTCCACTCTGACAACTCTTAACAGTCAGCTAGTTGGTAAATATTTAATTGTGCCCCAAATCTCTTCTCCCCCCCTCCCTCCCAAGGGACCGTTTGTAGGGTGTCTGTTTATCTCAGACCCTGTACACCTCTCACCCTTATGTTCAAACGCATATCACATGAAAATTAACCCGTAGCAAACTGGCACACACACACTGGCACACGCACACTGGCACACGCACACTGGCACACGCACACTGGCACACGCACACTGGCACACGCACACTGACA
>NC_060192.1:41831225-41908725 GCF_021184085.1 Oncorhynchus gorbuscha
TCTCAACCGTACTAAAACTAGAGGAGAGTTCATCTCAACCATACTAAAACTAGAGAGGAGAGGCTGGTCTGTTCATCTCTCTAAACCTAGAGAGGAGAGGCTGGTCTGTTCATACTAAAACTAGAGGAGAGGAGAGAGAGGAGAGGCTGGTCTGTTCATCTCAACCTGTTCATCTCAACCATACTAAAACTAGAGGAGAGGGGCTGGTCTGTTCATCTCAAGAGGAGAGGAGAGGCTGGTCTGTTCATCTCAACCATACTAAAACTAGAGGAGAGGGAGGAGGGGCTGGTCTGACCGTACTAAAACTAGAGAGAGGGAGAGGAGACCGTACTAAAACTAGAGAGAGGGAGAGAGAGGAGAGGCTGGTCTGTTCATCTCAACCGTACTAAAACTAGAGGAGAGGAGAGGAGTTCATCTCAACCAACTAAAACTAGAGGAGAGGAGAGAGGGCTGGTCTGTTCATCTCAACCGTACTAAAACTAGAGGAGAGAGAGGGAGGGGCTGGTCTGTTCATCTCAACCGAGAGAGGGAGGAGGCTGGTCTGTTCATCTCAAGTACTAAAACTAGAGAGGAGAGGAGAGGAGTACTAAAACTAGGAGGAGAGGGGGCTGGTCTGTTCATCTCAACCGAGAGAGGGAGGGGCTGGTCTGAGAGAGGAGAGGAGAGGCTGGTCTGTTCATCTCAACCGTACTAAAACTAGAGGAGAGGAGAGGGGCTGGTCTGAGAGAGAGGGGGCTGGTCTGTTCATCTCAACCGTACTAAAACTAGAGGAGAGGAGAGGCTGGTCTGTTCATCTCAACCATACTAAAACTAGAGAGGAGAGGAGAGGAGAGGAGGGGCTGGTCTGTTCATCTCAACCGTACTAAAACTAGAGAGGAGGAGAGGAGGGGCTGGTCTGAGTACTAAAACTAGAGAGGAGGGGCTGGTCTGTTCATCTCAACCGTACTAAAACTAGAGGAGAGGAGAGGCTGGTCTGTTCATCTCTAGAGAGGAGAGGCTGGTCTGTTCATCTCAACCATACTAAAACTAGAGAGGAGGGGCTGGTCTGTTCATCCATACTAAAACTAGAGGAGAGGAGAGGAGAGGCTGGTCTGTTCATCTCAACCGTACTAAAACTAGAGGAGAGGAGGGGCTGGTCTGAGAGGAGAGGAGAGGAGGGCTGGTCTGTTCATCTCAACCATACTAAGGCTGGTCTGTTCATCTCAACCGTACTAAAGAGAGGAGAGGAGGGGCTGGTCTGAGACTAAAACTAGAGAGGGAGGCTGGTCTGTTCATCTCACCGTACTAAAACTGTACTAAAACTAGAGAGGAGAGGCTGGTCTGTTCATCTCAACTGTACTAAAACTAGAGGAGAGGAGAGGAGGAGGGGCTGGTCTGTTCATCTCAACCATACTAAAACTAGAGGAGAGGAGGGGCTGGTCTGTTCATCTCATCCATACTAAAACTAGAGGAGAGGAGAGGAGAGGCTGGTCTGTTCATCTCAACCATACTAAAACTAGAGGAGAGGAGAGGAGAGGCTGGTCTGTTCATCTCAACCGTACTAAAACTAGAGGAGAGGAGAGGAGGGGCTGGTCTGTTCATCTCAACCGTACTAAAACTAGAGGAGAGGAGAGGAGAGGAGAGGCTGGTCTGTTCATCTCAACCATACTAAAACTAGAGGAGAGGAGAGGAGGGGCTGGTCTGTTCATCTCAACCGTACTAAAACTAGAGGAGAGGAGAGGCTGGTCTGTTCATCTCAACCTAGAGGAGAGGAGGGGAGGGGCTGGTCTGTTCATCTCAACCGTACTAAAACTAGAGGAGAGGAGAGGCTGGTCTGTTCATCTCAACCATACTAAAACTAGAGGAGAGGAGAGGAGGGGCTGGTCTGTTCATCTCAAGTTCATCTAAAACTAAAAAGAGGAGAGGAGAGGAGGGGCTGGTCTGTTCATCTCAACCATACTAAAACTAGAGGAGAGGAGGGGCTGGTCTGTTCATCTCAACCGTACTAAAACTAGAGAGAGAGGAGAGGGAGAGGGGCTGGTCTGTTCATCTCAACCATACTAAAAAACTAGAGGAGAGGAGAGGCTGGTCTGTTCATCTCAACCATACTAAAACTAGAGAGAGGAGAGGCTGGTCTGTTCATCTCAACCGTACTAAAACTAGAGAGGAGAGGAGTACTAAAACTAGAGGAGAGGAGGGCTGGTCTGTTCATCTCAACCGTACTAAAACTAGAGAGAGAGGCTGGTCTGTTCATCTCAACCGTACTAAAACTAGAGAGGAGAGGAGGGCTGGTCTGTTCATCTCAACCATACTAAAACTAGAGGAGAGGGGAGGCTGGCTGGTACTAAAACTAGAGGAGAGGAGGGGCTGGTCCTGTTCATCTCAACCGTACTCAAAAAACTAAAGGAGAGTTTTGTTCATCTCAGAGAGGGGCTGGTCTGTTCATCTCAACCATACTAAAACTAGAGAGGAGAGGCTGGTCTGTTCATCTCAACCATACTAAAACTAGAGAGGAGAGGAGAGGAGAGGCTGGTCTGTTCATCTCAACCATACTAAAACTAGAGGAGAGAGGCTGGTCTGTTCATCTCAACCATACTAAAACTAGAGAGGAGAGGCTGGTCTGTTCATCTCAACCGTTCTAAAACAAGAGAGGAGAGAAAGGGATTGATCTGTACATCTCTTGTCCACCAGTCTTAAGACAGGGATCTAGATCTGACAGACCCCTAGTTCTCTAAAGCCCAGTTCAGATACAACGGCCGTAAAGGAGAGACGAGACTGCTGACTAAAGACGGGACGTTCAGATACAACAGCAGACAGAAAACTAGCCAGTTCTAGAAGGTTGTTTTGTCCAACACCAGACAGAAAACTAGCCAGTTCTAGAAGGTTGTTTTGTCCAACAGCAGACAGAAAACTAGCCATTTCTAGAAGGTTGTTTTGTCCAACAGCAGACAGAAAACTAGCCAGTTCTAGAAGGTTGTTTTGTCCAACAGCAGACAGAAAATTAGCCAGTTCTAGAAGGTTGTTTTGTCCAACAGCAGACAGAAAATTAGCCAGTTCTAGAAGGTTGTTTTGTCCAACATCTGACTGAAGACTGGGTGTTAGCGGCAGCAAAATTGCTATCTAGCGCCCTGCTTGGCTAGCTAGCGCTCTGCTTGGCTATCTAGCGCCCTGCTTGGCTATCTAGCGCTCTGCTTGGCTATCTAGCGCCCTGCTTGGCTATCTAGCGCCCTGCTTGGCTAGCTAGCGCCCTGCTTGGCTATCTAGCGCCCTGCTTGGCTAGCTAGCGCCCTGCTTGGCTATCTAGCGCCCTGCTTGGCTATCTAGCGCCCTGCTTGGCTATCTAGCGCCCTGCTTGGCTATCTAGCGCTCTGCTTGGCTATCTAGCGCCCTGCTTGGCTATCTAGCGCCCTGCTTGGCTATCTAACGCCCTGCTTGGCTATCTAACGCCCTGCTTGGCTAGCTAACGCCCTGCTTGGCTAGCTAGCTGCATCGCAAAACACAAAATGTCAGCCCACCCTTCTGATTTGGTCAAATGGATCCTCCAAGACTTTTTAAAATTAGACTGTTCAGATCAAACTTTTAATTCTGTGTTTTTAAAGTATTTTTACTTTATTATATATAAAGTATTGAATATTTTTGGTGTCTTGTTGGCAGATAAATATCCTTCTCGCCTCTGATGTAATTTCCTTTTGTCCAATCAGCTAGTGGTGCTGACGTCAGAAGGGGAGGAGTTATTCCGTATCTCTCCGTGGGCCAAATACTGTCACAAACATGTGGACTCCAACACCTACGACTGGATACACTGGGACCCAATTAGGCCTTTCCTGGTATGTACCGTGTGTGTGTGTGTGTCCTCTAGCATTGTGAGAAGCCTCTCATTGCAGAAAGCTTCCTCCTTTTAATGAAGTGCTATTATCATTTCCCAGACACCCCGATGTGAAGGAGCTCTTCACTGGAAGCTCGGCAGCATGAGGCTTCTGATGTTTGTGTTGCTAATGGAGACATGTTTATGTACCGATTAATAAAGAATCCTTCCCTCTCCTCCTGTCCTCTCCTCCTCTCTTCTTGTCCTCCTCCTCCTGCTCTTCTCTGCTCTCTACCCCCTCTGCTCTTCTCTGCTCTCCCACTTCTGCTCCTCCACCTGTGCTCTCCTCCTGCTCTCCCCCCTCTGCTCTCCCCCTCTGCTCTCCCCCTCTGCTCTCCCCCTCTGCTCTCTCCCCCTCTGCTCTCCTCCTCCTGCTCTCCTCCTCCTACTCTCCTCCTCTTCCTCTCTTCTCCTCCTCTCTCTCTTCCTCCTCTTCTCTCCCCCTCTTCTCTCCCCCTCTTCTCTCTCCCCTCTTCTCTCCCCCTCTTCTCTCCCCCTCTTCTCTCCTCCTCTTCTCTCCTCCTCTTCTCTCCTCTTCTCTCCTCCTCTTCTCTCTCCTCCCTCTTCTCTCCCCTCTTCTCTCCCCCTCTCCTCTCTCTCCCCTCTTCTCTCCCCCTCTCTCTCTCTCCTCTTCTCTCCTCCTCTTCTCTCCTCCTACTCTCCCTCCTCTTCTCTCCTCCTTCTCTCCCCCTCTCTCCTCTCTTCCTCCTCGTCTCTCCCTCCTCTTCTCTCCTCCTCTCTCTCCCCCTCTTCTCTCCCCCTCTTCTCTCCCCCTCTTCTCTCCCCCTCTTCTCTCCTCCTCTTCTCTCCTCCTCTTCTCTCCTCCTCTTCTCTCTCCCCTCTTCTCTCCCCCTCTTCTCTCCCCCTCTTCTCTCTCTCTCTCCCCCCTCTTCTCTCCTCCTCTCTCTCTCCTCCTCTTCTCTCCTCCTCTTCTCTCCTCCTCTTCTCTCCTCCTCTCTCCCCCTCTCTCTTCTCTCCTCCTCTTCTCTCCTCCTCTTCTCTCCTCTTCTCTCCTCCTCTTCTCTCCTCCTACTCTCCCTCCTCTTCTCTCCTCCTCTTCTCTCCTCCTCTTCTCTCCTCCTCTTCTCTCCTCCTCTTCTCTCCCCCTCTGCTCTCCTCCTCCTGCTCTCTCCCCTCTGCTCTCCTCCTCCTCTCTCTCCCTCCTCTTCTCTCCCTCTCTCTCTCCTCCTCTTCTCTCCTCCTTCTCTCCCTCCTCTCTCTCTCTCTCCTCTTCTCTCTCCCTTCTCTCTCCCTCTCTCCCCCTCTTCTCTCCTCCTCTTCTCTCCTCCTCTTCTCTCCTCCTCTTCTCTCCTCCTCTTCTCTCCCCCTCTTCTCTCCTCCTCTCTCTCTTCTCTCCTCCTCTTCTCTCCTCCTCTTCTCTCCTCCTCTTCTCTCCTCCTCTTCTCTCCTCCCTCCTCTTCTCTCCTCCTCTCTCTCCCTCCTCTTCTCTCCCCCTATTCTCTCCCCCTCTTCTCTCCCCCTCTTCTCTCCTCCTCTTCTCTCCTCCTCTTCTCTCCTCCTCTTCTCTCCTCCTCCTCCTCCTCTCTCTCTCTCCTCCTCTTCTCTCCCTCCTCTTCTCTCCTCCTCCTCTTCTCTACTCTCCCCCTCTTCTCTCTCCCCTATTCTCTCCCCCTATTCTCTCCCCCTCTTCTCTCCTCCTCTTCTCTCCTCCTCTTCTCTCCTCCTCTTCTCTCCTCCTCTTCTCTCCTCCTCTTCTCTCCTCCTACTCTCCTCCTCTTCTCTCCTCCTCTTCTCTCCCCCTATTCTCTCCCCCTCTTCTCTCCCCTCTTCTCTCCCCCTCTTCTCTCCTCCTCTTCTCAAATCAAATCAAATCAAATTTATTTATATAGCGCTCCTCTTCTCTCGTCAGCTGATATCTCAAAGTGCTGTACAGAAACCCAGCCTAAAACCCCAAACAGCAAACAATGCAGGTGTAAAAGCACGGTGGCTAGGAAAAACTCCTAGAAAAGCCAAAACCTAGGAAGAAACCTAGAGAGGAACCGGGCTATGTGGGGTGGCCAGTCCTCTTCTGGCTGTGCCGGGTAGAGATTATAACAGAACATGACCAAGATGTTCAAATGTTCATAAATGACCAGCATGGTCAAATAATAAGGCAGAACAGTTGAAACTGGAGCAGCAGCACAGTCAGGTGGACTGGGGACAGCAAGGAGCCATCATGTCAGGTAGTCCTGGGGCACGGTCCTAGGGCTCAGGTCCTCCGAGAGAGAGAAAGAAAGAGAGAATTAGAGAGAGCATATGTGGGGTGGCCAGTCCTCTTCCGGCTGTGCCGGGTGGAGATTATAACAGAACGTGGCCAAGATGTTCAAATGTTCATAAATGACCAGCATGGTTGAATAATAGTAAGGCAGAACAGTTGAAACTGGAGCAGGAGCATGGCCAGGTGGACTGGGGACAGCAAGGAGTCCTCATGTCAGGTAGTCCTGGGACATGGTCCTAGGGCCCAGGCCAGTTGAAACTGGAGCAGCAGCATGGCCAGGTGGACTGGGGACAGCAAGGAGTCATCATGTCAGGAAGTCCTGGGGCATGGTTCTAGGGCTCAGGTCCTCCGAGAGAGAGAAAGAAAGAGAGAAGGAGAGAATTAGAGAACGCACACTTAGATTTACACAGGACACCGAATAGGACAGGAGAAGTACTCCAGATAAACAAACTGACCCTAGCCCCCCGACACATAAACTACTGCAGCATAAATACTGGAGGCTGAGACTTCTCTCCTCCTCTTCTCTCCTCCTCTTCTCTCCTCCTCTTCTCTCCTCCTCTTCTCTCTCTCCTCTTCTCTCCTCCTCTTCTCTCCTCCTCTTCTCTCCTCCTCTTCTCCCCCTCTTCCTCCTACTCTCCCTCCCTCCTACTCTCTCCTCCTCTTCTCTCCCCCTATTCTCTCCCCCTATTCTCTCCCCCTATTCTCTCCCCTCCTCTTCTCTCCCCCTCTTCTCTCCTCCTCTTCTCTCCTCCTCTTCTCTCTCCTCCTCTTCTCTCCTCTTCTCTCCCTCCTCTTCTCTCCTCTTCTCTCCTCCTACTCTCTCCTCCTCTTCTCTCCTCCTCTTCTCTCCTCCTCTTCTCTCTCCCCCTCTTCTCTCTCTCCTCTTCTCTCCTCCTCTTCTCTCCTCCTCTTCTCTCCTCCTCTTCTCTCCTCCTCTCCTCTCTCCTCCTCTTCTCTCCTCCTCTTCTCTCCTCTTCTTCTCTTCTCTCCTCCTCTTCTCTCCCCCCTCTTCTCTCCTTCCTCTTCTCTCCTCCTCTTCTCTCCCCCTCTTCTCTCCTCCTCTTCTCTCCTCCTCTTCTCTCCTCCTCTTCTCTCCTCCTCTTCTCTCCTCCTACTCTCCCTCCTCTTCTCTCCTCCTCTTCTCTCCTCCTCTTCTCTCCCTCCTCTTCTCTCCCTCTCCTCTCCTCTTCTCTCCTCCTCTTCTCTCCTCCTCTTCTCTCCCTCCTCTTCTCTCCTCTCCTCTTCTCTCCTCCTCTTCTCTCCTCCCTCTTCTCTCCTCCTCTTCTCTCCTCCTCTTCTCTCCTCCTCTTCTCTCCCCCTCTTCTCTCCCTCCTCTTCTCTCTCTCTCTCCTCCTCTCCTCCTCTTCTCTCCCCCTCTTCTCTCCTCCTCTCTCTCTCCTCCTTCTCTCCTCTTCTCTCCTCCTCTCTCTCCTCCTCTTCTCTCCTCCTCTTCTCTCCTCCTCTTCTCCCTCCTCTCCTCCTCTTCTCTCCTCCTCTTCTCTCCTCCTCTTTCTCCCTCTCTCTCCTCCTTCTCTCCTCTTCTCTCTCTCTCTCCCCTCCTCTTCTCTCCTCTCTTCTCTCCTCCTCTTCTCTCCTCCTCCTCCCTCCTCTCTCCTCCTCTTCTCTCCTCTTCTCCTCCTCTCTCTCTCCCTTCTCCTCCTCTTCTCTCCTCCTCTTCTCTCCCCTCTCTGCTCTCCTCTAATCTCCCTCCTCTCCTCTCCTCTAATCTCCCTCCTCTGCTCTCCTCCTCTGCTCTCCTCCTCCTGCTCTCCTCCTCCTGCTCTCCTCTAATCTCCCTCCTCTGCTCTCCTCCTCTTCTCTCCTCCTCCTGCTCTCCCTCCCCTGCTCTCCTCTGCTCTCCTCCTCCTGCTCTCCTCTAATCTCCCTCCTCTGCTCTCCTCTGCTCTCCTCCTCCTGCTCTCCTCCTCCTGCTCTCCTCTGCTCTCCTCTCTCTCTCCTCCTCCTGCTCTCCCTCCTCTGCTCTCCTTCTCCTGCTCTCCTCTGCTCTCCTCCTCCTGCTCTCCTCCTCCTGCTCTCCTCTAATCTCCCTCCTCTGCTCTCCTCCTCTTCTCTCCTCCTCCTGCTCTCCCTCCTCTGCTCTCCTTCTCCTGCTCTCCTCTGCTCTCCTCCTCCTGCTCTCCTCCTCTTCTCTCCTCCTCCTGCTCTCCCTCCTCTGCTCTCCCTCCTCTGCTCTCCTCCTCCTGCTCTCCTCTAATCTCCCTCCTCTAATCTCCCTCCTCTGCTCTCCCTCCTCTGCTCTCCTCCTCCTGCTCTCCTCTAATCTCCCTCCTCTGCTCTCCTCCTCCTGCTCTCCTCTAATCTCCCTCCTCTGCTCTCCTCCTCCTGCTCTCCTCTAATCTCCCTCCTCTGCTCTCCTCCTCTTCTCTCCTCCTCCTGCTCTCCCTCCTCTGCTCTCCTCCTCCTGCTCTCCCTCCTCTGCTCTCCTCCTCCTGCTCTCCTCCTCCTGCTCTCCTCCTCCTGCTCTCCTCCTCCTGCGCTCCCTCCTCTAATCTCCCTCCTCTGCTCTCCTCCTCCTGCGCTCCTCTAATCTCCCTCCTCTGCTCTCCTCCTCTTCTCTCCTCCTCCTGCTCTCCCTCCTCTGCTCTCCTCCTCCTGCTCTCCTCCTCCTGCTCTCCTCTAATCTCCCTCCTCTGCTCTCCTCCTCCTGCTCTCCTCTAATCTCCCTCCTCTGCTCTCCCTCCTCTTCTCTTCTCCTCCTGCTCTCCCTCCTCCTCCTGCTCTCCCTCTAATCTCCCTCCTCTAATCTCCCTCCTATGCTCTCCTCCTGCTGTCCACTTCTCCCCCCCCTCTGCTCCCCTCTTCTCCCTTTTTCTTCTCCCTTCTTCTTCTCCCTTCTTCTTCTCTCCCCTTCCTCTACTCTCCTCCTCTACTCTCCCCCTCTTCTCTTCTCTTCTCTCTCCCCCTCTGCTCCTCCCCTCCTCTCTCCCTTCTCTCCCTCTTCTTCTCCCTCCTCCTCTTCCTCTCCCTTCCTCCTCCTCTTCTCTCCCCCTCTTCTCTTCTCTCCTCCTCTGCTCTCCTCCTCTTCCCCCCTCCCTCCCCCTCCTCTTCAGCTGTTGCGTCAGGTTTATAGACAGAGAAACATACCCAGACAGAAGCAGTTGGTCATGAAAGCAGTTTGAGTTGGACTGTTTCTCAGTTATTCCCTGGGGGATGTAAAACTAAACTCGCTCTCTTTCTCTCTCATCTCTCTTTCAACGCTCTCCTTTACTCCTTCCCACCATTTTCCCTCCCTCCTAGCTCTCTGTAGTACCTGTGGTACTGTTGTATCGGGGCCCTGTGGTACTGCTGTCTCGGGGCCCTGTGGTACTGCTGTCTCGGGGCCCTGTGGTACTGTTGTCTCGGGGCCCTGTGGTACTGTTGTATCGGGGCCCTGTGGTACTGCTGTCTCGGGGCCCTGTGGTACTGCTGTCTCTGGGCCCTGTGGTACTGTTGTCTCTGGGCCCTGTGGTACTGTTGTCTCTGGGCCCTGTGGTACTGTTGTCTCTGGGCCCTGTGGTACTGTTGTCTCTGGGCCCTGTGGTACTGTTGTCTCTGGGCCCTGTGGTACTGTTGTCTCTGGGCCCTGTGGTACTGTTGTCTCTGGGCCCTGTGGTACTGTTGTCTCTGGGCCCTGTGGTACTGTTGTCTCTGGGCCCTGTGGTACTGTTGTCTCGGGGTCCTGTGGTATTGTTGTCTCTGGGCCCTGTGGTACTGTTGTCTCTGGGCCCTGTGGTACTGTTGTCTCGGGCCCTGTGGTACTGTTGTCTCTGGGCCCTGTGGTACTGTTGTCTCTGGGCCCTGTGGTACTGTTGTCTCTGGGCCCTGTGGTACTGCTGTATCGGGGCCCTGTGGTACTGCTGTATCGGGGCCCTGTGGTACTGCTGTATCGGGGCCCTGTGGTACTGCTGTATCGGGGCCCTGTGGTACTGCTGTCTCGGGGCCCTGTGGTACTGTTGTCTCGGGGCCCTGTGGTACTGTTGTCTCGGGGCCCTGTTGTCTCGGGGCCCTGTGGTACTGTTGTCTCGGGGCCCTGTGGTACTGCTGTATCGGGGCCCTGTGGTACTGTTGTCTCTGGGCCCTGTGGTACTGTTGTCTCTGGGCCCTGTGGTACTGTTGTCTCTGGGCCCTGTGGTACTGTTGTCTCTGGGCCCTGTGGTACTGCTGTATCGGGGCCCTGTGGTACTGTTGTATCGGGGCCCTGTGGTACTGTTGTATCGGGGCCCTGTGGTACTGCTGTATCGGGGCCCTGTGGTACTGCTGTATCGGGGCCCTGTGGTACTGTTGTCTCGGGGCCCTGTGGTACTGTTGTCTCTGGGCCCTGTGGTACTGTTGTCTCTGGGCCCTGTGGTACTGTTGTCTCTGGGCCCTGTGGTACTGTTGTCTCGGGGCCCTGTGGTACTGTTGTCTCTGGGCCCTGTTGTACTGTTGTTGTCTCGGGGCCCTGTGGTACTGTTGTTGTCTCGGGGCCCTGTGGTACTGTTGTCTCTGGGCCCTGTGGTACTGTTGTCTCTGGGCCCTGTGGTACTGTTGTCTCGGGCCCTGTGGTACTGCTGTATCGGGGCCCTGTGGTACTGTTGTCTCTGGGCCCTGTGGTACTGTTGTCTCTGGGCCCTGTGGTACTGTTGTCTCTGGGCCCTGTGGTACTGTTGTCTCGGGGCCCTGTGGTTCTGTTGTCTCGGGGCCCTGTGGTACTGTTGTCTCGGGGCCCTGTGGTACTGTTGTCTCGGGGCCCTGTGGTACTGCTGTATCGGGGGCCCTGTGGTACTGCTGTCTCTGGGCCCTGTGGTACTGTTGTCTCGGGGCCCTGTGGTTCTGTTGTCTCGGGGCCCTGTGGTTCTGTTGTCTCGGGGCCCTGTGGTACTGTTGTCTCGGGGCCCTGTGGTACTGTTGTCTCGGGGCCCTGTGGTTCTGTTGTCTCGGGGCCCTGTGGTACTGTTGTCTCGGGGCCCTGTGGTACTGTTGTCTCGGGGGCCTGTGGTACTGTTGTCTCGGGGCCCTGTGGTACTGTTGTCTCGGGGCCCTGTGGTACTGTTGTCTCGGGGCCCTGTGGTACTGCTGTATCGGGGGCCCTGTGGTACTGCTGTATCGGGGGCCCTGTGGTACTGCTGTCTCTGGGCCCTGTGGTACTGTTGTCTCGGGGCCCTGTGGTACTGTTGTCTCGGGGCCCTGTGGTACTGTTGTCTCTGGGCCCTGTGGTACTGCTGTCTCGGGGCCCTGTGGTACTGCTGTCTCGGGGCCCTGTGGTACTGTTGTCTCGGGGCCCTGTGGTACTGCTGTATCGGGGCCCTGTGGTACTGTTGTATCGGGGCCCTGTGGTACTGCTGTATCGGGGCCCTGTGGTACTGTTGTATCGGGGCCCTGTGGTACTGTTGTATCGGGGCCCTGTGGTACTGTTGTATCGGGGCCCTGTGGTACTGTTGTATCGGGGCCCTGTGGTACTGTTGTCTCGGGGCCCTGTGGTACTGTTGTCTCGGGGCCCTGTGGTACTGTTGTCTCGGGGCCCTGTGGTACTGTTGTCTCGGGGCCCTGTGGTACTGCTGTCTCGGGGCCCTGTGGTACTGCTGTCTCGGGGCCCTGTGGTACTGTTGTCTCGGGGCCCTGTGGTACTGTTGTCTCTGGGCCCTGTGGACTGTTGTCTCGGGGCCCTGTGGTACTGCTGTCTCGGGCCCTGTGGTACTGCTGTCTCGGGGCCCTGTGGTACTGCTGTCTCGGGGCCCTGTGGTACTGCTGTCTCGGGGCCCTGTGGTACTGCTGTATCGGGGCCCTGTGGTACTGTTGTCTCGGGGCCCTGTGGTACTGTTGTCTCGGGCCCTGTTGTCTCGGGGCCCTGTGGTACTGTTGTATCGGGGCCCTGTGGTACTGTTGTCTCGGGGCCCTGTGGTACTGTTGTATCGGGGCCCTGTGGTACTGTTGTATCGGGGCCCTGTTGTCTCGGGGCCCTGTGGTACTGTTGTCTCGGGGCCCTGTGGTACTGTTGTCTCGGGGCCCTGTGGTACTGTTGTATCGGGGCCCTGTGGTACTGCTGTCTCGGGGCCCTGTGGTACTGCTGTCTCGGGGCCCTGTGGTACTGTTGTCTCGGGGCCCTGTGGTACTGCTGTATCGGGGCCCTGTGGTACTGTTGTCTCTGGGCCCTGTGGTACTGCTGTATCGGGGCCCTGTGGTACTGCTGTATCGGGGCCCTGTGGTACTGCTGTATCGGGGCCCTGTGGTACTGCTGTATCGGGGCCCTGTGGTACTGCTGTATCGGGGCCCTGTGGTACTGTTGTCTCGGGGCCCTGTGGTACTGCTGTATCGGGGCCCTGTGGTACTGCTGTCTCTGGGCCCTGTGGTACTGTTGTCTCTGGGCCCTGTGGTACTGTTGTCTCGGGGCCCTGTGGTACTGTTGTCTCGGGGCCCTGTGGTACTGTTGTATCGGGGCCCTGTGGTACTGTTGTCTCGGGGCCCTGTGGTACTGTTGTCTCGGGGCCCTGTGGTACTGCTGTCTCGGGGCCCTGTGGTACTGCTGTCTCGGGGCCCTGTGGTACTGCTGTATCGGGGCCCTGTGGTACTGTTGTCTCGGGGCCCTGTGGTACCAGTGTGTGAAGCAGCCTGATACAAGGATCCTGTGGTTTCACAACATTTCTGTTGAACAAATGTTTGTTTGTGAGTGTTTCTTTCTTAGCTGATGTGAGATGAACAGTGACGCTCAACCAAACTAATTTACCCCCTCAGTAACTTTTCTCCTGTCTCCCTGTCTCTCCCTGTCTCTCCCTGTCTCTCCCTGTCTCTCCCTGTCTCTCTCTGTGTGTCTCTGTCTCTCTGTCTCTCTCTGTGTCTCTGTCTCTCTATGTCTCTCTGTGTCTCTCTGTCTCTGTCTCTCTGTTTCTGTCTCTCTCTATCTCTCTCTATGTCTCTGTCTCTCTATGTCTCTGTGTCTGTCTCTCTATGTCTCTGTCTCTCTATGTCTCTGTCTCTCTATGTCTCTGTCTCTCTCTCTCTCTCTCTCTCTCTCTGTCTCTCTGTCTCTCTGTCTCTCTGTCTCTGTCTCTCTCTCTCTGTCTCTGTCTCTCTGTTTCTGTCTCTCTCTATGTTTCTGTCTCTCTCTATGTTTCTGTCTCTCTCTATGTTTCTGTCTCTCTCTATGTTTCTGTCTCTCTCTATGTTTCTGTCTCTCTCTATGTTTCTGTCTCTCTCTATGTTTCTGTCTCTCTCTATGTTTCTGTCTCTCTCTATGTTTCTGTCTCTCTCTATGTCTCTGTCTCTCTATGTCTCTGTCTCTCTATGTCTCTGTCTCTCTCTCGCTCTCTCTCTCTCTGTCTCTCTGTCTCTGTCTCTGTCTCTGTCTCTGTCTCTCTCTCTCTGTCTCTCTATGTTTCTGTCTCTCTCTATGTCTCTGTCTCTCTCTATGTCTCTGTCTCTCTCTATGTCTCTGTCTCTCTCTATGTCTCTGTCTCTCTATGTCTCTGTCTCTCTATGTCTCTGTCTCTCTGTTTCTGTCTCTCTCTGTGTCTGTCTCTCTCTCTCTCTCTGTCTCTCTGTCTCTGTCTCTGTCTCTCTCTCTGTCTCTCTATGTCTCTGTCTCTCTATGTCTCTCTCTCTCTATGTCTCTGTCTCTATGTCTCTCTGTCTCTCTCTCTGTCTCTCTGTCTCTCTCTCTGTCTCTGTCTCTCTCTGTCTCCAAAAGTGCTCTGATCTAGAGGCGGGGATTAGCTGCAGTCCCGTTAAACTCTTATGGAGATAGTTGGGGAAACGGAAGAAGCCAAAAGTGCTGTTGATCTAGAGGCGCTGCAGTCCAGGTAAACTCTGGAGATAGTTGGGGAAACGGAAGAAGCCAAAAGTGCTCACGTTGGCATCGCCTCACCTGCGGAAGAGATCGCCACCTACACCAATTTCACCCTCAACGTCCTGCCCAAAGTCAAAGACCTGGGTGGGTATGGAAACAGCAATGCCCCAAAAGTTTACCGTAAGGTGTCTGAATGAAGCTGATGAGTGAAACAGACATAGAAAAAGTGCTGTTGATCTAGAGGCGGGGTTTAGCTGCAGTCCACGTTAAACTCTTATGGAGATAGTTGGGGAAACGGAAGAAGCCAAAAGTGCTGTTGATCTAGAGGCGGGGATTAGCTGCAGTCCACGTTAAACTCTTATGGAGATAGTTGGGGAAACGGAAGAAGCCAAAAGTGCTGTTGATCTAGAGGCGGGGATTAGCTGCAGTCCACGTTAAACTCTTATGGAGATAGTTGGGGAAACGGAAGAAGCCAAAAGTGCTGTTGATCTAGAGGCGGGGATTAGCTGCAGTCCACGTTAAACTCTTATGGAGATAGTTGGGGAAACGGAAGAAGCCAAAAGTGCTGTTGATCTAGAGGCGGGGATTAGCTGCAGTCCACGTTAAACTCTTATGGAGATAGTTGGGGAAACGGAAGAAGCCAAAAGTGCTGTTGATCTAGAGGCGGGGATTAGCTGCAGTCCACGTTAAACTCTTATGGAGATAGTTGGGGAAACGGAAGAAGCCAAAAGTGCTGTTGATCTAGAGGCGGGGATTAGCTGCAGTCCACGTTAAACTCTTATGGAGATAGTTGGGGAAACGGAAGAAGCCAAAAGTGCTGTTGATCTAGAGGCGGGGATTAGCTGCAGTCCACGTTAAACTCTTATGGAGATAGTTGGGGAAACGGAAGAAGCCAAAAGTGCTGTTGATCTAGAGGCGGGGATTAGCTGCAGTCCACGTTAAACTCTTATGGAGATAGTTGGGGAAACGGAAGAAGCCAAAAGTGCTGTTGATCTAGAGGCGGGGATTAGCTGCAGTCCACGTTAAACTCTTATGGAGATAGTTGGGGAAACGGAAGAAGCCAAAAGTGCTGTTGATCTAGAGGCGGGGATTAGCTGCAGTCCACGTTAAACTCTTATGGAGATAGTTGGGGAAACGGAAGAAGCCAAAAGTGCTGTTGATCTAGAGGCGGGGATTAGCTGCAGTCCACGTTAAACTCTTATGGAGATAGTTGGGGAAACGGAAGAAGCCAAAAGTGCTGTTGATCTAGAGGCGGGGATTAGCTGCAGTCCACGTTAAACTCTTATGGAGATAGTTGGGGAAACGGAAGAAGCCAAAAGTGCCGTTTATCCACAAACTTTCCTCGTCTATTTAATTCATGTTCATTTTCTAGAAGGACATGAGTTTACTGTGTGGACATTACAGTCAGCACCTGTAACGGGACGTTGGGAAGGAGAAGAGAGATGAACAGAGGAGAGTAGGGTACGGTAGTATCGATCCCATCTCGTCAATAAGGACAAGGTCATGGGAAACGGCCACGTTAAGACTCCTGTAGTATCCACTGATTCCAGCTGTTTTCTGGAGGAGAACCGTTGACAACAGGAAGACATCATGAAACCGTTACACCTGGTGACGGTCTAAACCTCTCTGTGGAACGTCTGGGTGAGGATGAACCTGCTCCCGAAGCTGCTCCCGTGTCTCATTAGAGCCCTGTGGGGTGTCTCATTAGAGCCCTGTGGGGTGTCTCATTAGAGCCCTGTGGGGTGTCTCATTAGAGCCCTGTGGGGTGTCTCATTAGAGCCCTGTGGGGTCTCTCATTAGAGCCCTGTGGGGTCTCTCATTAGAGCCCTGTGAGGTGGGTGTCAGTCTCTCTCATTAGAGCCCTGTGGGGTGGGTGTCAGTCTCTCTCATTAGAGCCCTGTGGGGTGGGTGTCAGTCTCTCTCATTAGAGCCCTGTGGGGTGGGTGTCAGTCTCTCTCATTAGAGCCCTGTGGGGTGGGTGTCAGTCTCTCTCATTAGAGCCCTGTGGGGTGGGTGTCAGTCTCTCTCATTAGAGCCCTGTGGGGTGGGTGTCAGTCTCTCTCATTAGAGCCCTGTGGGGTGGGTGTCAGTCTCTCTCATTAGAGCCCTGTGGGGTGGGTGTCAGTCTCTCTCATTAGAGCCCTGTGGGGTGGGTGTCAGTCTCGTTCATTAGAGCCCTGTGAGGTCTGTCGGTCTCATTAGAGCCCTGTGGGGTGGGTGTCGGTCTCTCTCATTAGAGCCCTGTGGGGTGGGTGTCAGTCTCGTTCATTAGAGCCCTGTGAGGTCTGTCGGTCTCATTAGAGCCCTGTGGGGTGGGTGTCAGTCTCTCTCATTAGAGCCCTGTGGGGTGGGTGTCAGTCTCGTTCATTAGAGCCCTGTGAGGTCTGTCGGTCTCATTAGAGCCCTGTGGGGTGGGTGTCGGTCTCTCTCATTAGAGCCCTGTGGGGTGGGTGTCAGTCTCTCATTAGAGCCCTGTGGGGTGGGTGTCAGTCTCTCTCATTAGAGCCCTGTGGGGTGGGTGTCAGTCTCTCTCATTAGAGCCCTGTGGGGTGGGTGTCAGTCTCTCTCATTAGAGCCCTGTGGGGTGGGTGTCAGTCTCTCTCATTAGAGCCCTGTGGGGTGGGTGTCAGTCTCTCTCATTAGAGCCCTGTGGGGTGGGTGTCAGTCTCTCTCATTAGAGCCCTGTGGGGTGGGTGTCAGTCTCGTTCATTAGAGCCCTGTGAGGTCTGTCGGTCTCATTAGAGCCCTGTGGGGTGGGTGTCGGTCTCTCTCATTAGAGCCCTGTGGGGTGGGTGTCGGTCTCTCATTAGAGCCCTGTGGGGTGGGTGTCGGTCTCTCATTAGAGCCCTGTGGGGTGGGTGTCGGTCTCTCTCATTAGAGCCCTGTGAGGTGGGTGTCAGTCTCTCTCATTAGAGCCCTGTGAGGTGGGTGTCAGTCTCTCTCATTAGAGCACTGTGAGGTGGGTGTCAGTCTCTCTCATTAGAGCCCTGTGAGGTGGGTGTCAGTCTCTCTCATTAGAGCCCTGTGAGGTGGGTGTCAGTCTCTCTCATTAGAGCCCTGTGGGGTGGGTGTCAGTCTCTCTCATTAGAGCCCTGTGGGGTGGGTGTCAGTCTCTCTCATTAGAGCCCTGTGGGGTGGGTGTCAGTCTCTCTCATTAGAGCCCTGTGGGGTGGGTGTCAGTCTCTCTCATTAGAGCCCTGTGAGGTGGGTGTCAGTCTCTCTCATTAGAGCCCTGTGAGGTGGGTGTCAGTCTCTCTCATTAGAGCCCTGTGAGGTGGGTGTCAGTCTCTCTCATTAGAGCCCTGTGAGGTGGGTGTCAGTCTCTCTCATTAGAGCCCTGTGGGGTGGGTGTCAGTCTCTCATTAGAGCCCTGTGAGGTGGGTGTCAGTCTCTCTCATTAGAGCCCTGTGAGGTGGGTGTCAGTCTCTCTCATTAGAGCCCTGTGAGATGGGTGTCAGTCTCTCTCATTAGAGCCCTGTGGGGTGGGTGTCAGTCTCTCTCATTAGAGCCCTGTGGGGTGGGTGTCAGTCTCTCTCATTAGAGCCCTGTGGGGTGGGTGTCAGTCTCTCTCATTAGAGCCCTGTGGGGTGGGTGTCAGTCTCTCTCATTAGAGCCCTGTGGGGTGGGTGTCAGTCTCTCTCATTAGAGCCCTGTGGGGTGGGTGTCAGTCTCTCTCATTAGAGCCCTGTGGGGTGGGTGTCAGTCTCTCTCATTAGAGCCCTGTGGGGTGGGTGTCAGTCTCTCTCATTAGAGCCCTGTGGGGTGGGTGTCAGTCTCTCTCATTAGAGCCCTGTGGGGTGGGTGTCGGTCTCTCTCATTAGAGCCCTGTGAGGTCTGTCGGTCTCATTAGAGCCCTGTGGGGTGGGTGTCGGTCTCTCATTAGAGCCCTGTGGGGTGGGTGTCGGTCTCTCATTAGAGCCCTGTGGGGTGGGTGTCAGTCTCTCATTAGAGCCCTGTGGGGTGGGTGTCGGTCTCTCTCATTAGAGCCCTGTGGGGTGGGTGTCGGTCTCTCTCATTAGAACCCTGTGGGGTGGGTGTCAGTCTCTCTCATTAGAGCCCTGTGGGGTGGGTGTCGGTCTCTCATTAGAGCCCTGTGGGTGGGTGTGCTCCATACTGATGGTCAGTCCGTCTCTACCCTGAGATGTGCTGTCTGTCTTCATCCTGAGCGTTGATTCAGGTTAGTGAACTCAGCCCCAGGACCAGCTGGATGAGAGGACTCTTTTCTTTGCTCAACTCTTGGCATTACAGGGCTTGGTAATGATATGAGAGGCATTGTAGGGCTTGGTAATGATATGAGAGGGGGGGGTCACTGTATTTTAGATGTTTCCAAAACTGAATTGCTCTTTTTTGTTGTTTTTATTATTAGTGGATATTGGTCTAATTCTGTCTGCATTCAGTGTTTGTAGTTTTCCTCTGGACATGGAGGGTAATATAACAGAACTCTGCATGCAGGGTTTCAATGGGGTGTTTGTCCCATTTGGTGAAATCTTGTTTTGTAAGTGGACCCCACACCTCGCTGCCATAAAGTGAACCCCACACCTCACTGCCATAAAGTGAACCCCACACCTCGCTGCCATAAAGTGAACCCCACACCTCGCTGCCATAAAGTGGACCCCACACCTCGCTGCCATAAAGTGGACCCCACACCTCCCTGCCATAAAGTGAACCCCACACCTCGCTGCCATAAAGTGAACCCCACACCTCGCTGCCATAAAGTGAACCCCACACCTCGCTGCCATAAAGTGAACCCCACACCTCGCTGCCATAAAGTGGACCCCACACCTCGCTGCCATAAAGTGCAATTGGTTCAATGACACATTCAATTAGTTTTAGCTAAATTATAATAGGTATTTCAATTTCGATTTGCTTTTTAATGGCGTAGAATGCCCTGCGTGCTTTCTCTCTCAGTTCATTCACTGCATCATTAAGGATTCCAGTTGAGCTTATTTTAAACCTCAGTAATTGTAGTGTGTACAGTACTCTATATATTTAAACCTCAGTAATTGTAGTGTGTACAGTACTCTATATATTTAAACCTCAATAATTGTAGTGTGTACAGTACTCTATATATTTAAACCTCAGTAATTGTATTGTGTACAGTACTCTATATATTTAAACCTCAGTAATTGTAGTGTGTACAGTACTCTATATATTTAAACCTCAGTAATTGTAGTGCGTGCAGTACTCTATATATGTAAACCTCAGTAATTGTAGTGTGTACAGAACTCTATATATTTAAACCTCAGTAATTGTAGTGCGTGCATATTTAAACTCAGTAATTGTAGTATGTAAACCTCAGTAATTGTAGTGTGTACAGTACTCTATATATTTAAACCTCAGTAATTGTAGTGCGTGCAGTACTCTATTTAAACCTCAGTAATTGTAGTGTGTACAGTACTCTATTTAAACCTCAGTAATTGTAGTGTGTACAGTACTCTATTTAAACCTCAGTAATTGTAGTGTGTGCAGTACTCTATATATGTAAACCTCAGTAATTGTAGTGTGCACAGTACTCTATATATTTTGTACCAATTGAGAACTTTGGTCTAATTCCCTGAGATCTGGATCTTCTCTGGAAAATCATTATTTTAGTTTTTTTGGGGGTGGTTTACTCTCTGTCTTGTCAGAGTGCATGCTGGGAGAGAGTCGGGAAGCAGGAGTGATTGTGGGAGCGACTGGAATTCTTTTCACTCTGTTGTGTTTTGGTGTGTAAATATATATATGTTGAGTTGTTTTAAGGTTATATTTGTCTCACTATCACTAAGCACGTGTAGGGGTGGTGGGATAGTTGAGGTTGTTTTAAGGTTATATTTGTCTCACTATCACTAAGCACGTGTAGGGGTGGTGGGATAGGTGAGGTTGTTTTAAGGTTATATTTGTCTCACTATCACTAAGCACGTGTAGGGGTGGTGGGATAGTTGAGGTTGTTTTAAGGTTATATTTGTCTCACTATCACTAAGCACGTGTAGGGGTTTTGGGATAGTTGAGGTTGTTTTAAGGTTATATTTGTCTCACTATCACTAAGCACGTGTAGGGGTGGTGGGGATAGTAGAGGTTGTTTTTCTCTAGGCCGTATCCAGTGGGAGGGGCTGGCTGTAATGGCCGCTCGTGGAGGTAGGGAGTTTGAAAAACTTAGTCGGCTGCATGGGGTGAAGATTCCTGCTGCGGCAGGATGTTCCGTGGTAGAATATTTGTCTGAGCCAAGGACTACATGCTTTCTGGTAAATTTTGAATACAGTACTGGGTGGGGTGAATATATTTTATGACAAATTATTTTTTTGTTAACTAGTAAATAGTAGCCTAGAGCAAAGTGTGTTTAAAAAAATTCTGCTCGTTTGTTTTTATTACCATGTTGTGTTTCAGTATGGTTGAGCCTGCTGAGGAGTGTTGATTCACCTGTTTCCATACATGTTCTATTTAAAATACCATGTTGTGTTTTAGTATGGTTGAGTCTGCTGAGGTGTTAATACACCTGTTTCCATGCATGTTTTATTTAAAAACATATCTTACAAAGGAGTTGTTTAATCTAACTGCTTAAATATTTATCTGTACATGGAATTGTAGTTGTTGTTTTCAAATCTTTACAGGAAAATGCCATGGGCACTATCTGATGTGTGGAGATATATCACTGCAGCTAATGTAGAAGGAAAAGGTGTGTATATTTGCAAATAATGTGCCAAATCATATGTGAAGAATGGCCAAGTGCATAAAGTTCCCTCAGCGCTCACAACAAGCAACCTCTGACAAAAGTCCCTCTACTTCTATTCGAGGTGAAAAGGATGAATCAGACACCTTATCGATAGCAACAACTCATGGTCCTCCTGGAATCTGAAGGTTTTTTGACTCAGTGGAGGAACGTAGTCAGAGATGCTGATGAATGTCTTGCTCAAGCTGTGTATGCAACTGGTTCACCTCTGATGCTCACAGACTATGTGCATTGGAAGAGATTTCTGAACATTCTTCATCCAGCATACAACCCTCCAACCAGACATGCTTTATCTACTCATTTGCTGGATGCAGAGTTCAAGTGAAGGTCAAGCGAATCATAGAGAAAGCAGACTATTGCAATCATCTCTGATAGGTGGTTGAATGTTTCTGGGCAAGGAATAACTAAGTACATCATCTCCACCTCAACAGACACACCGGTCCCTACATTGCAGATGAGCTGAAGGCAGTCAGTGTTCTGATCATGAAACAGTGTTCTGATCATTGTTTAGTGTGGTGGACATTAACACTGTGAAACCCCAACAGTAACAGAGGTGGTGGACATTAACACTGTGAAACCCCAGTGTTCTGATCATTGTTTAGTAACAGAGGTGGTGGACATTAACACTGTGAAACCCCAGTGTTCTGATCATTGTTTGGTGGACATTAACAGTTCTGATTGTTTAGTACCCCAGAGGTGGTGGACATTAACAAACCCCAGTGTTCTGACTGTGAAACCCCAGTGTTCTGATCATTGTTTAGACATTAACACTGTGAAACCCCAGTGTTCTGATCATTGTTTAGGTGGTGGACATTAACACTGTGAAACCCCAGTGTTCTGATCATTGTTTAGTAAAGAGGTGGTGGACATTAACACTGTGAAACCCCAGTGTTCTGATCATTGTTTGTAAAGAGGTGGTGGACATTAACACTGTGAAACCCCAGTGTTCTGACTGTGAAACCCCAGTGTTCATCATTGTTTAGGTGGTGGACATTAACCCTGTGAAACCCCAGTGTTCTGATCATTGTTTAGTAACAGAGGTGGTGGACATTAACACTGTGAAACCCCAGTGTTCTGATCATTGTTTAGGTGGTGGACATTAACTGATCATTGTTTAGTAACTGTGAAACCCCAGTGTTCTGATCATTGTTTAGTAACAGAGGTGGTGGTGTGAAACCCCAGTGTTCTGATCATTGTTTAACATTAACCCTGTGAAACCCCAGTGTTCTGATCATTGTTTAGTAACAGAGGTGGTGGACATTAACACTGTGAAACCCCAGTGTTCTGATCATTGTTTAGGTGGTGGACATTAACCCTGTGAAACCCCAGTGTTCTGATCATTGTTTAGTAACAGAGGTGGTGGACATTAACACTGTGAAACCCCAGTGTTCTGATCATTGTTTAGGTGGAGGTGGTGGACATTAATGAAACACTGTGAAACCCCAGTGTTCTGATCATTGTTTAGTAACAGAGGTGGTGGACATTAACACTGTGAAACCCCAGTGTTCTGATCATTGTTTAGTAACAGAGGTGGTGGACATTAACCCTGTGAAACCCCAGTGTTCTGATCATTGTTTAGTAACAGAGGTGGTGGACATTAACACTGTGAAACCCCAGTGTTCTGATCATTGTTTAGTAACAGAGGTGGAGGTCTGACAGTATTGTATCTCTTCAACAGCGTTGGGATATTGGGAACATCCAGATTCAACAATTCTGTAATCAATACGCGATGAATGTCACCAGAGATATCACCAGATCATTTAACGCCCTGGAGACTGAAATAGTGGAACTCCTGACGATAGTTGAGACCACAGGACATCTAGGCCATATTCAGGCACTCGAGGAAAAACAGCATCTCATTGGCCGACCTGCTGGGTATCAGAGCACAAGGGGGCATTGGACGACCTGCTGGGTATCAGAGCACAGGGGGCATTGGACGACCTGCTGGGTAGCAGAGCACAGGGGGCATTGGACGACCTGCTGGGTAGCAGAGCACAGGGGGCATTGGACGACCTGCTGGGTATCAGAGCACAGGGGGCATTGGACGACCTGCTGGGTAGCAGAGCACAGGGGGCATTGGACGACCTGCTGGGTATCAGAGCACAGGGTGCATTGGTGAGAAGTAGGTTTCAGGGAATATCTGAAATGGATGCCTCATCCACATTTTTCTTTGGTTTAGAGAAAAATAATGGACAAAGAAGAATTATTAATTGCCTCAAGTCAGCTGTTGGGCAGGAGCCCAAGTGGAATTAGAAAGAGGACAGTAGAGTTCTATACTGAGTTCTACCAGTGTGAGTATAAAGAGGACAGAGTTCTATGCTGAGTTCTACCAGTGGAATTAGAAAGAGGACAGTAGAGTTCTATGCTGAGCTCTACTAGTGGAATTACACAGAGGACCGTGGAGTTCTATGCTGAGCTCTACAAGTGGAATGAGAAAGAGGACAGTAGAGTTCTATACTGAGTTCTACAAGTGGAATGAGAAAGAGGACAGTAGAGTTCTATCCTGAGCTCTACAAGTGGAATGAGAAAGAGGACAGTAGAGTTCTATGCTGAGCTCTACCAGTGTGAGTATAAAGAGGACAGTAGAGTTCTATACTGAGCTCTACCAGTGTGAGTATAAAGAGGACAGTAGAGTTCTATAGAACAGTATGACAGTTCAGCAGTTCTTCCAGTGATTGGGTTCTGTACTGAGCTCTACCAGTGTGAGTATAAAGAGGACAGTAGAGTTCTATGCTGAGCTCTACCAGTGTGAGTATAAAGAGGACAGTAGCGTTCTGTACTGAGTTTTACAAGTGGAATTAGAAAGAGGACAGTCGAGTTCTAAGCTGAGTTCTACAAGTGGAATTAGAAAGAGGACAATGTTCTAAGCTGGCACAAGTGGCATTGACAGAGGACAGTAGAGTTCCTGCTGACTGGAATTAGAAAAAAGTCAGTTCTTTGGCTCTACAAGTGGGAGAAAGAGGACAGTAGAGTTCTATGCTGAGTTCGACCAGTGGAATTAGAAAGAGGACAGTCAAGTTCTATGTTGAGCTCTACAAGTGGAATTAGACAGAGGACAGTAGCGTTCTGTACTGAGTTTTACAAGTGGAATTAGACAGAGGAGTAGAGTGCTGTCCAGTGGAATTAGAAAGAGGACAGTCAAGTTTACTGCCAAGTGGAAAAAAAAGAGGTGAGCTCTACAAGTGGAATTAGACAGAGGACAGTAGAGTTCTATACTGAGCTCTACCAGTGTGAGTATAACGAGGATAGAACAGTGACACAGCAGTTCCTTGACGGGCTCCCACAGGTGGCTGCAGGAGCGCCGGTTGAACTAGATCAACTGTTGTTTTAGGATCCCATTAAAAGGAGAATCCAAGGCTTTGTCCAACAGGCTGTCAGGGATGTGATGGGGCAAAGTTCATACAGACCAGTCCTACTGTGTTCCCAGCAGGCAGAATAGGCCGGTGGCCTTAATGGGATAACATTTCCAACAGGCTGAGGGATGTGATGGGGCAAATCATACAGACCAGTCCTACTGTGTTCCCAGCAGGCAGATGGGGGATAACATTTCACATCATACAGACCAGTCCTACTGTGTTCCCAGCAGGCAGATAGGGGAGAACATTTCACATCATACAGACCAGTCCTACTGTGTTCCCAGCAGGCAGATAGGGGAGAACATTTCACATCATACAGACCAGTCCTACTGTGTTCCCAGCAGGCAGATAGGGGATAACATTTCACATCATACAGACCAGTCCTACTGTGTTCCCAGCAGGCAGATAGGGGAGAACATTTCACATCATACAGACCAGTCCTACTGTGTTCCCAGCAGGCAGATAGGGGAGAACATTTCACACAGACCAGTCCTACTGTGTTCCCAGCAGGCAGATAGGGGATAACATTTCACATCATACAGACCAGTCCTACTGTGTTCCTGGCAGGCAGATGGGGGAGAACATTTCACATCATACAGACCAGTCCTACTGTGTTCCTGGCAGGCAGATAGGGGATAACATTTCACATCATACAGACCAGTCCTACTGTGTTCCCAGCAGGCAGATAGGGGATAACATTTCACATCATACAGACCAGTCCTACTGTGTTCCCGGCCTGATTCTGATTTTTTTGGGATGTGTTTATGGCTTTTGGGTTGAATTCTGGTCTAATTTCAATTGATCAGGAAAAGGCATTTTGACCGAGGGGCGAACATCAATACTCATGGGGCCACTTGGGAGGCTTTTGCTTTCAGCTCTGGGTTTACTGCCATGATCTGGGTGATACATGGTGACGTTGAAAGTGTATTGAAAGTTAACGGTGGCTCGAGTGCTCCTTTTAAAGTGTGTAGAGGAACTAGACAGGGGTGTTCGTTGTCGGGAAGTGTGTAGAGGAACTAGACGGGTGTTTGTTGTCGGGAAGTGTGTAGAGGAACTAGACAGGGGTGTTCGTTGTCGGGAAGTGTGTAGAGGAACTAGACAGGGGTGTTTGTTGTCGGGAAGTGTGTAGAGGAACTAGACAGGGGTGTTCGTTGTCGGGAAGTGTGTAGAGGAACTAGACAGGGGTGTTCGTTGTCGGGAAGTGTGTAGAGGAACTAGACAGGGGTGTTCGTTGTCGGGAAGTGTGTAGAGGAACTAGACAGGGGTGTTCGTTGTCGGGAAGTGTGTAGAGGAACTAGACAGGGGTGTTCGTTGTCGGGAAGTGTGTAGAGGAACTAGACAGGGGTGTTTGTTGTCGGGAAGTGTGTAGAGGAACTAGACAGGGGTGTTCGTTGTCGGGAATGGTATATGCCATTCGCTATAGAGCCACTACTAAATAGCATTAGATGTTTCATTGAAAGGGTGTGCCTTTTCAGAGGATACTCCTCCTATTCGTCTCTCAGCATATGCTGATGATGTAGTTGGTGGAAATCAAGCAGAGGTGGATATTTTGAGTCTCGTGATTGATCGGTTCAAGGGAATATCCTCTCAAAGGTAAACAAAATGGTGCTTTACAGATTGGGAAAATGGCTTGGAGGGATCATGGCTTTGCCAGGGGGGTTATAATGGTGTAAGGGAGGTTTGAAGTATCTTGGGAGTGTACCTAGGGGATGAGAGGACAATGGGGGGAAATAATTGTAATGGGGTTGTAATGGTGGAGGTACGTAGTATGTCCTATAGGGGGCGCCCTATTATTGTTAATAATGTGGTTGCCTCTGCACTGTGGCATCGGGTGTCATGTTAAGATCCACCATCTGGCCTTCTGGCAGAGATACAGGAAATTATTGTAGATTTATTTGGGGATAAATATCATTGGGTTCCACAAAGTGTTTTGTATTTGTCAGAAGAGGGAGGGGGGACAAGGTCTTGTACATGTTGCTAGTAGGGCTGCTGCTTTCTGGTTTCAGTTTATTCAAAGGTTCCTTTATGGACCAGAACATGTGGTGAGGAGAGGGGTGGCAGGTCTGGTATTACAGCAGGATTTCTAGGGATGGAGAACCTCTGTTTTACAGAGGCCTTCTTAGTGTCGTCTGGACACCTTCATTATACTCCAAACCTTAAGGCTGAGTCAGTGCACTGGCTGCTGGAGGAACCTCTGGTGTATTGGGGCAAGACTGGATGTGACAACAGAAGCTGTTCCACATTTCTCCAACATGCTACTGAAGGGCAAAATCATCACCCTAAGGAGGTTAATGGACATGGCTGGGCCCACATTAATGGATGGAGGGCGGTTGGCTGAACATTTAGCATTTAGGGGGGGGGGGGGAGTCGGAAAGGATTGTAGGACAACCGCTGGAAAGTAGCAGGAAGGCTCTGTCAGTAGAAGAAGGGATTATTATTAGAGATATGACAAAAAGTCACCAGGTGAAGACTCCCCATTTCCAACACTAAGGATTACACCCAATATCCCGGAGTCAGACAGAAAGGTGTTAGTACTGGATTTGGGGGGGGGGTTGAATGAGGTGAATGGCAAGGAGTTATATAGGGAGGGTGTTAAGGTGTTAAATAAAGATACTTTGAAAAGACACTCCTTGGAGGGTAAAACTGGGCCTTGGTGACAAAGTAAAGCCAGCATGGAGAACACTGTACAGGGGACTGGTGATATGTAATGGAGGGTGTTGATGACAAGGTAAAGCCAGCATGGAGAACACTGTACAGGGGACTGGTGATATGTAATGGAGGGTGTTGATGACAAGGTAAAGCCAGCATGGAGAACACTGTACAGGGGACTGGTGATATGTAATGGAGGGTGTTGATGACAAGGTAAAGCCAGCATGGAGAACACTGTACAGGGGACTGGTGATATGTAATGGAGGGTGTTGATGACAAGGTAAAGCCAGCATGGAGAACACTGTACAGGGGACTGGTGATATGTAATGGAGGGTGTTGATGACAAGGTAAAGCCAGCATGGAGAACACTGTACAGGGGACTGGTGATATGTAATGGAGGGTGTTGATGACAAGGTAAAGCCAGCATGGAGAACACTGTACAGGGGACTGGTGATATGTAATGGAGGGTGATGCATGACATCATTGCGGTTAATGCTTTTGTATCTGTTATTAATTCAATTATTTTTTTGGTCAAATACACATGGTTAGCAGATGTTATTGGTCACATGGTTAGCAGATGTTATTGGTCACATGGTTAGCAGATGTTATTGGTCACATGGTTAGCAGATGTTATTGGTCACATGGTTAGCAGATGTTATTGGTCACATGGTTAGCAGATGTTAATGGTCACATGGTTAGCAGATGTTAATGGTCACATGGTTAGCAGATGTTAATGGTCACATGGTTAGCAGATGTTAATGGTCACATGGTTAGCAGATGTTAATGGTCACATGGTTAGCAGATGTTAATGGTCACATGGTTAGCAGATGTTAATGGTCACATGGTTAGCAGATGTTATTGGTCACATACACATGGTTAGCAGATGTTAATGCGAGTGTAGAGAAATGCTTGTGCTTCTAGTTCCGACAGTGCAGTAATATCTAACAAGTAATCTAACAATTTCAACAACTACCTAATGACACATATATACACATATATACACACAAGTGTAAAGGAATGAATAAGAACATGTACATGTAAATATATGGATGAGTGATGGTACAGAACGGCATAGGTAAGATGCAGTAGATGGTATAGAGTACAATCACGGTACTCCATTCTGCTTGCTTGTTTTATCTGTCGGCCCCGTTGCCTAGTCAATGCCATTTTACCTGCTGTTGTTATGCTAGCTGACTAGCTGTTGTCTCACCCACTGTTTTAGCTAGCTTTCCCAATTCAACACCTGTGATTACTGTATGCCTCGCTGTATGTCTCTCTCAAATGTCAATATGCCTTGTATACTGTTGCTCAGGTTAGTTATCATTGTTTTAGTTCACTATGGAGCCCCTAGTCCCACTCCTCATACCCCTGATACCTCCTTTGTCCCTCCTCCAACATATGCGGTGACCTCACCCATTACAACCAGCATGTCCAGAGATAAAACCTCTCTCATCATCACCCAGTGCCTGGGCTTACCTCCGCCATACCTGCACCCCACCATACCCCTGTCTGCGCATTATGCCCTGAATATATTCTACTATGCCCAGAAACCTGCTCCTCTAATTCTCTGTCCCCAACGCTCTAGGCGACCAGTTTTGATAGCCCTTAGCCGCACCCTCATACTACTCCTTCTCTGTTCCGCGGGTGATGTGGAGGTAAACCCTGGCCCTGCATGTCCCCAGGCACCCTCATTTGTTGACTTCTGTGATCGAAAAAGCCTTGGTTTCATGCATGTCAACATCAGAAGCCTCCTCCCTAAGTTTGTTTTACTCACTGCTTTAGCACACTCTGCTAACCCTGATGTCCTTGCCGTGTCTGAATCCTGGCTCAGGAAGGCCACCAAAAATTCAGAGATTTCCATACCCAACTATAACATCTTCCGTCAAGATAGAACTGCTAAAGTGGGAGGAGTTGCAGTCTACTGCAGAGATAGCCTGCAAAGTAATGTCATACTTTCCAGGTCCATACCCAAACAGTTCGAACTACTAATTCTGAAAATTACTCTCTCCAGAAATAAGTCTCTCACTGTTGCCGCCTGCTACCGACCACCCTCAGCTCCCAGCTGTGCCCTGGACACCATTTGTGAATTGATTGCCCCCCATCTAGCTTCAGAGTTTGTTCTGCTAGGTGACCTAAACTGGGATATGCTTAACACCCCGGCAGTCCTACAATCTAAGCTAGATGCCCTCAATCTCACACAAATCATCAAAGAACCCACCAGGTACAACCCTAACTCTGTAAGCAAGGGCACCCTCATAGACGTCATCCTGACCAACTGGCCCTCCAAATACACCTCCGCTGTCTTCAACCAGGATCTCAGCGACCACTGCCTCATTGCCTGTATCCGCTACGGTGCCGCAGTCAAACGACCACCCCTCATCACTGTCAAACGCTCCCTAAAACACTTCTGTGAGCAGGCCTTTCTAATCGACCTGGCCCGGGTATCCTGGAAGGACATTGACCTCATCCCGTCAGTTGAGGATGCCTGGTCATTCTTTAAGAGTAACTTCCTCACCATTTTAGATAAGCATGCTCCGTTCAAAAAATGCAGAACTAAGAACAAATACAGCCCTTGGTTCACTCCAGACCTGACTGCCCTCGACCAGCACAAAAACATCCTGTGGCGGACTGCAATAGCATCGAACAGTCCCCGCGATATGCAACTGTTCAGGGAAGTCGGGAACCAATACACGCAGTCAGTCAGGAAAGCTAAGGCCAGCTTCTTCAGGCAGAAGTTTGCATCCTCCAACTCCAAAAAGTTCTGGGACACTGTGAAGTCCATGGAGAACAAGAGCACCTCGTCCCAGCTGCCCACTGCACTGAGGCTAGGGAACACGGTCACCACCGACAAATCCATGATTATCGAAAACTTCAACAAGCATTTCTCAACGGCTGGCCATGCCTTCCGCCTGGCTACTCCTACCTCGGCCAACAGCCCCGGCCCCCCCGCAGCTCCTCGCCCAAGCCTCTCCAGGTTCTCCTTTACCCAAATCCAGATAGCAGATGTTCTGAAAGAGCTGCAAAACCTGGACCTGTATAAATCAGCTGGGCTTGACAATCTGGACCCTCTATTTCTGAAACTATCCGCCGCCATTGTCGCAACCCCTATTACCAGCCTGTTCAACCTCTCTTTCATATCGTCTGAGATCCCCAAGGACTGGAAAACTGCCGCAGTCATCCCCCTCTTCAAAGGGGGTGACACCCTGGACCCAAACTGTTACAGACCTATATCCATCCTGCCCTGCCTATCTAAGGTCTTCGAAAGCCAAGTCAACAAACAGGTGACTGACCATCTCGAATCCCACCGTACCTTCTCCGCTATGCAATCCGGTTTCCGAGCCGGTCACGGGTGCACCTCAGCCACACTCAAGGTACTAAACGACATCATAACCGCCATCGATAAAAGACAGTACTGTGCAGCCGTCTTCATCGACCTTGCCAAGGCTTTCGACTCTGTCAATCACCATATTCTTATCGGCAGACTCAGTAGCCTCGGTTTTTCGGATGACTGCCTTGCCTGGTTCACCAATTACTTTGCAGACAGAGTTCAGTGTGTCAAATCGGAGGGCATGTTGTCCGGTCCTCTGGCCGTCTCTATGGGGGTGCCACAGGGTTCAATTCTCGGGCCGACTCTTTTCTCTGTATATATCAATGATGTTGCTCTTGCTGCGGGCGATTCCCTGATCCACCTCTACGCAGACGACACCATTGTTTACACTTTCGGCCCGTCATTGGACACTGTGCTATCTAACCTCCAATCGAGCTTCAATGCCATACATACAATGCCTCCTTCCGTGGCCTCCAACTGCTCTTAAACGCTAGTAAAACCAAATGCATGCTTTTCAACCGATCGCTGCCTGCACCCGCATGCCCGACTAGCATCACCACACTGGATGGCTCCGACCTTGAATATGTGGACACCTATAAGTACCTAGGTGTCTGGCTAGACTGCAAACTCTCCTTCCAGACCCATATCAAACATCTCCAATCGAAAATCAAATCAAGAATCGGCTTTCTATTCCGCAACAAAGCCTCCTTCACTCACGCTGCCAAGCTTACCCTAGTAAAACTGACTATCCTACCGATCCTCGACTTCGGCGACGTCATCTACAAAATTGCTTCCAACACTCTACTCAGCAAACTGGATGCAGTTTATCACAGTGCCATCCGTTTTGTCACTAAAGCACCTTATACTACCCACCACTGCGACTTGTATGCTCTAGTCGGCTGGCCCTCGCTACATATTCGTCGCCAGACCCACTGGCTTCAGGTCATCTACAAGGCCATGCTAGGCAAAGCTCCGCCTTATCTCAGCTCACTGGTCACGATGGCAACACCCATCCATAGCACGCGCTCCAGCAGGTGTATCTCATTGATCATCCCTAAAGCCAACACCTCATTCGGCCGCCTTTCGTTCCAGTACTCTGCTGCCTGTGACTGGAACGAATTGCAAAAATCGCTGAAGTTGGAGACTTTTATCTCCCTCACCAACTTCAAACATCAGCTAGCTGAGCAGCTAACCGATCGCTGCAGCTGTACATAATCTATTGGTAAATAGCACACCCATTTTCACCTACCTCATCCCCACAGTTTTTATTTATTTACTTTTCTGCTCTTTTGCACACCAATATATCTACCTGTACATGATCATCTGATCATTTATCACTCCAGTGTTAATCTGCAATATTGTAATTATTCGCCTACCTCCTCATGCCTTTTGCACACATTGTATATAGACTCCCCTTTTTTTCTCTGTGTTATTGACTTGTTAATGGTTTACTCCGTGTGTAACTCTGTGTTGTCTGTTCACACTGCTATGCTTTATCTTGGCCAGGTCGCAGTTGCAAATGAGAACCTGTTCTCAACTAGCCTACCTGGTTAAATAAAGGTGTTCTCAACTAACCTACCTGGTTAAATAAAGGTGTTCTCAACTAGCCTACCTGGTTAAATAAAGGTGTTCTCAACTAACCTACCTGGTTAAATAAAGGTGTTCTCAACTAGCCTACCTGGTTAAATAAAGGTGAAATAAAAAAATACCTGTACATGAGTAATGTAGGATGTGTATAGAGTACAGTATATACATATGAGTAATGTAGGATGTGTATAGAGTACAGTATATACATATGAGTAATGTAGGATGTGTATAGAGTACATATGAGTAATGTAGGATGTGTATATACAGTATATACATATGAGTAATGTAGGATGTGTATAGAGTACAGTATATACATATGAGTAATGTAGGATGTGTATAGAGTACAGTATATACATATGAGTAATGTAGGATGTGTATAGAGTACAGTATATACATATGAGTAATGTAGGATGTGTATAGAGTACAGTATATACATATGAGTAATGTAGGATGTGTATAGAGTACAGTATATACATATGAGTAATGTAGGATGTGTATAGAGTACAGTATATACATATGAGTAATGTAGGATGTGTAAACATATGAAGTGGCATTGTTTGATGTTGGAGATGGGTGTTTTTGTAATATAAGAGAAACTATTTCACTGTTTTAGGGATAAAAACTATTTTTGAAATACTAGTCTTGTTTACAGCTGTAGGGGAGATTTTCAATAACACGGTTTTTATTTTGGGGTTTCAATACAGTATATACAACAAAGGAAAATGGCAACTGTTAAATTGTATTTTGATGGGGATAAGCTAAGATGTCCATTTTTCTGTAAGTAGGAAAAATAAGATAGAATATGGTAATGATGTAAGATGTGTTTTTTAAAGGATTAGTGAGTAAAAGGGACCATAAAAGCGGATTTTGAGATTTTTCTCTGCTGTTAAAGACCTCCCATTGGTTGGTTTATGTACAGTTTCTCTGCATTGTTTGATGTTGGAGATGGGTGTTTTTGTAATTAAAGACCTCCCATTGGTCGGTTTTTATGTTTTCAGTCTGCAACTGTTAAAAGACCTCCCATTGGTTTTTTTGGTTTATGTTTTCTCTGCTGTTAAAGACCTCCCATTGGTTGGTTTATGTTTTCTCTGCTGTTAAAGACCTCCCATTGGTCGGTTTATGTTTTCTCTGCTGTTAAAGACCTCCCATTGGTTGGTTTATGTTTTCTCTGCTGTTAAAGACCTCCCATTGGTTGGTTTATGTTTTCTCTGCTGTTAAAGACCTCCCATTGGTTTGTTTATGTTTTCTCTGCTGTTAAAGACCTCCCATTGGTTGGTTTATGTTTTCTCTGCTGTTAAAGACCTCCCATTGGTCGGTTTATGTTTTCTCTGCTGTTAAAGACCTCCCATTGGTTGGTTTATGTTTTCTCTGCTGTTAAAGACCTCCCATTGGTCGGTTTATGTTTTCTCTGCTGTTAAAGACCTCCCATTGGTCGGTTTATGTTTTCTCTGCTGTTAAAGAACTCCCATTGGTCGGTTTATGTTTTCTCTGCTGTTAAAGACCTCCCATTGGTTGAGGAGAAGTCGGTTTATGAAGGAGGGAAATTATTTCTTGTTGATGAAATAATACTTACAATTTTTTTTTTTTTTATGTATTTAAGAATGACATGTTTTGTTGTTCAATTTCTGAAAAGGCAGTGTGCCATTTTATGTTAATATTTAAAACTTGTTAGGGATTTGGTTCCGCTGTCGGGACCAAATCAGCAGAAATTTCAAGAGCGGCACCTATAGTTTTTGATAAAACTTAAACTTTCATTAAAACACACAAGCAAGGTACTGAATTAAAGCTACACTCGTTGTGAATCTAGCCACCAAGTCAGATTTGTAAAATGCTTTTCGGCGAAAGCATGAGAAGCTATTATCTGATAGCATGCACCCCCAAAATACTGGAACGTCATCTAAAACAACAGATTTTGCGGTAGCCGGCGCTACCCAAAACGCAGAAATAAAATATAAAACATTCATTACCTTTGATGAGCTTCTTTCTTGGCATAAACATCACAATTGGGTCTATTTCCGGATTTAAATCCGTCATTGTATAGCCAAAATGTTGTTTTCCTTAGACCGGTCTGATCCAGGAATATTCCATTTTACAAGACGCAACGTCACTTTTTAAAATTACAAAAGTTGACTGTAAACTTTTACAAATCACTTCAAACTACTTTTCTAAACCAACTTTAGGTATTAATAAACGTTAATAATCTATACAATTCATCACGGGGCGATCTGTATTCGATAGCAGCAAGTCTTGAAATCACCGTCCATGTTTTCCATTTTCACAACATCCTGTGGAGAGACTAAAACAGGAAAGGCCAAAACGTCATACAACCAAGGATTAAGTAGGCTGGAAATGCCAGCACTGGCGACATCGTGTGGAAGCTGTAGGCGTTTAAAGGGCATCCTCATTTATTTGCAGTCGCCTTAAACAATACATTGACTGGCGGATTCATATATTTTTTGTGTTTTTGGAGAACAGTTTTTCGAGGGATTTTTACTGCTAAAAACGTTATGTTATAGCCACAGACATGATTTAACCAGTTTTAGAGACTTCAGAGTGTTTCCTATACACACATACTTATCATTTGCATTTACTATATTCCTGGCATGAGTAGCAGGACTTTGAAATGTTGTGCGATTTTTAACAAAAAGCTGCGGAAATTCGCATGATCCCTAACAGGTTTTAATACTAAAAAACACACTGTCTGTCTCGATCTCTGTCTCTCTCGATCTCTGTCTCTCTCGATCTCTGTCTCTCTGTCTCTCTCTCTCTCTCTCTCTCTCTCTCTCTCTCTCTCTCTCTCTCTCTCTCTCTCTCTCTCTGTCTCTCTGTCTCTCTGTCTCTCTCTCTGTCTCTCTCTCTGTCTCTCTCTCTGTCTCTCTCTCTGTCTCTCTCTCTCTCTGTCTCTCTCTCTCTGTCTCTCTCTCTCTGTCTCTCTCTCTCTGTCTCTCTCTCTCTGTCTCTCTCTCTCTGTCTCTCTCTCTCTGTCTCTCTGTCTCTCTGTCTCTCTCTCTATCGCTCTATCGCTCTGTCTGTCTCTCTGTCTGATGTGAGCTAAGCTCTGGTAGTGTTGACCTGTTAGAGGAGCTCACAGCAGGGTCTTAGACGACCCCATACAGAGCGTGCTCACACACACGGCGTTGGAGCACAGCTAAGCCCCCAGGAACTTGGTAGGGAGTCCACCCTTGGACGAATAAATGTCAGCAAGGGATGCTTTCTCTCTCTCTCCTCCTTTCTTCTTCAGCCTCCCCTCTCTCTCCTATCTGCGTGAGCGCTGCAGGGGTAAGGATGGCCATGCTGCAACACTTGGAAACCCCATCTCTGTTTAGCCTCTTATCTCAGCCCTGTCTAAATCCCACAGCTGCTGTGCTGTTCAACTCCTTACAGCGTAGAGTAGGGAGGTATTTCATCTAGAAACACTCTGTGAATACCCCACAATACACCTTCTCCATTCAATTTACATCTGAATTATGACCAGTTATAACGTCTTTGTCAGGTTATAACTGGTCATAATGTCTGTCAGGTTATAACTAGTTATGTCTTTATGTTAGGTTATAACTAGTTATGTCTTTGTCTGGTTATAACTAGTTATGTCTTTGTCAGGTTATAACTAGTTATGTCTTTATGTTAGGTTATAACTAGTTATGTCTTTGTCTGGTTATAACTAGTTATGTCTTTGTCAGGTTATAACTAGTTATGTCTTTGTCAGGTTATAACTAGTTATGTCTTTGTCAGGTTATAACTAGTTATGTCTTTATGTCAGGTTATAACTAGTTATGTCTTTATGTCAGGTTATAACTAGTTATGTCTTTATGTCAGCAGGTTATAACTAGTTATGTCTTTATGTCAGGTTATAACTAGTTATGTCTTTATGTCAGGTTATAACTAGTTATGTCTTTTGTCAGGTTATAACTAGTTATGTCTTTGTCAGGTTATAACTAGTTATGTCTTTGTCAGGTTATAACTAGTTATGTCTTTTTGTCAGGTTATAACTAGTTATGTCTTTTGTCAGGTTATAACTAGTTATGTCTTTATGTCAGGTTATAACTAGTTATGTCTTTATGTCAGGTTATAACTAGTTATGTCTTTATGTCAGGTTATAACTAGTTATGTCTTTTGTCAGGTTATAACTAGTTATGTCTTTATGTCAGGTTATAACTAGTTATGTCTTTGTCAGGTTATAACTAGTTATGTTTTTGTCAGGTTATAACTAGTTATGTCTAGTTATAACTAGTTATGTCTTTGTCTGGTTATAACTAGTTATGTCTTTGTCTGGTTATAACTAGTTATGTCTTTTGTCTGGTTATACTAGTTATGTCTTTGTCTGGTTATAACTAGTTATGTCTTTGTCTGGTTATAACTAGTTATGTCTTTGTCTGGTTATAACTAGTTATGTCTTTGTCAGGTTATAACTAGTTATGTCTTTGTCAGGTTATAACTAGTTATCAGGTTATAACTTTGTCTTTGTCAGGTTATAACTAGTTATGTCTTTGTCAGGTTATAACTAGTTATGTCTTTGTCAGGTTATTAGTTATGTCTTTGTCAGGTTATAACTAGTTATGTCTTTGTCAGGTTATAACTAGTTATGTCTTTGTCAGGTTATAACTAGTCATAATGTCTGTCAGGTTATAACTAGTTATGTCTTTGTCAGGTGATAACCGGTTATAATGTCTGTCAGCTTATAACCGGTTATAATGTCTGTCAGCTTATAACCGGTTATAATGTCTGTCAGCTTATAACCGGTTATAATGTCTGTCAGCTTATAACCGGTTATAATGTCTGTCAGCTTATAACCGGTAATTATAATGTCTGTCAGCTTATAACCGGTTATAATGTCTGTCAGCTTATAACCGGTTATAATGTCTGTCAGCTTATAACCGGTTATAATGTCTGTCAGCTTATAAGTTATAATGTCTGTCAGGTTATAAGTAGTTATGTCTTTGTCAGGTTATAAGTAGTTATGTCTTTGTCAGGTTATAACTGGTTATGTCTTTGTCAGGTTATAACTGGTTATGTCTTTGTCAGGTTATAACTGGTTATAATGTCTGTCAGCTTATAACCGGTTATAATGTCTATATCAGTTTATAACCAGTTATGTCTGTCAGGTTATAACTGGTTATGTCTCTGTCAGGTTATAACTGGTTATGTCTCTGTCAGGTTATAACTGGTTATGTCTCTGTCAGGTTATAACTGGTTATGTCTCTGTCAGGTTATAACTGGTTATGTCTCTGTCAGGTTATACCTGGTTATGTCTTTATGTCAGGTTATACCTGGTTATGTCTCTGTCAGATTATACCTGGTTATGTCTCTGTCAGGTTATAACTGGTTATGTCTCTGTCAGGTTATAACTGTGTCCAGTTGATGGCCATCATGGAGCATGCGTACTACGGCAGCTTTGGATACCAGGTCACCAACTTCTTCGCTGCCTCCAGGTAACACACACACAACCTCCAGGTAACACACACACACAACCTCCAGGTAACACACACACACAACCTCCAGGTAACACACACACACAACCTCCAGGTAACACACACACACAACCTCCAGGTAACACAACCTCCAGGTAACACACACACAACCTCCAGGTAACACACACACACAACCTCCAGGTAACACACACACACAACCTCCAGATAACACACACACACAACCTCCAGGTACACACACACAACCTCCAGGTAACACACACACACAACCTCCAGGTAACACACACACACACAACCTCCAGGTAACACACACACACAACCTCCAGGTAACACACACACACAACCTCCAGGTAACACACACACACAACCTCCAGGTAACACACACACAGCCTTAGAGCCACACACACAGCGCGAGTCCCCTGTGCGGGCAGCGAGTCCCCTGTGCGGGCAGCGAGTCCCCTGTGCGGGCAGCGCGAGTCCCCTGTGCGGGCAGCGAGTCCCCTGTGCGGGCAGCGAGTGCGGGCAGCGAGTCCCCTGTGCGGGCAGCGAGTCCCCTGTGCGGGCAGCGAGTCCCCTGTGCGGTCCCCTGTGCGGGCAGCGCGAGTCCCCTGTGCGGGCAGCGAGTCCCCTGTGCGGGCAGCGCGAGTCCCCTGTGCGGCGGGAGGAGAATTGATTGGTCAAAGCAGGGCTGTGCTGCAGAACTGGAGAATTTGAAATGTACTTCTTCTGTTTCTCTTTCCTTCCTAAAAGGTTTATTCTGTTCTACTGCCATTTACTGTAAGTTTCTAAATGTTGTTTCATTGTGGAGAAGGAACCTGCCAGTAAGCATTTCATTGGACTATTCATACCATACGTGTCCCGTACACACGACTCATAAAACTTAACTCTCTTTCTCTCTCCATGAAAACTTTCAACAAAACAATATGTTCTTTACTAATGTTTACCCTTGTATCTCCCCCCCCCCCCCCGTCCGTCCGTCCGTCCATCCGCGCCGCCCTCTTCCTCTCCCCCCGTCTCTCCATCGCCCCCACGCCTCTCTCCAGTCGGTTCGGCAACCCTGAGGACCTGAAGAGGTTGGTGGACTCCGCCCACTCTTTGGGGATCACCGTCCTGTTGGATGTGGTACATAGCCACGCCTCCAGTAACACGGCTGATGGGCTGAATAAGTTTGACGGGACAGACTCCTGCTTCTTCCACTCTGGGCCTCGGGGACACCATCCACAGTGGGGCTCACGCCTCTTCAACTACCAGAGGTACGGAAACGCACGTCGACACGTTACCTACACACTCAGACACAAAGTTACCTACACACTCAGACACAAAGTTACCTATACACTCGGACACAAAGTTACCTACACACTCGGACACAAAGTTACCTACACACTACACACGGACACAAAGTTACCTACACACTCGGACACAAAGTTACTACACACTCGGACACAAACACACTCGGACACAAAGTTACCTACACACTCGGACACAAAGTTACCTCGGACACAAAGTTACACTCGGACACAAAAGTTACCTACACACTCGGACACAAAGTTACCTACACACTCAAAGGACTCGGACACAAAGTTACCTACACACTCGGACACAAAGTTACCTACACACTCGGACACAAAGTTACCTACACACTCGGACACAAAGTTACCTACACACTCGGACACAAAGGACACAAAGTTACCTACACACTCGGACACAAAGTTACCTACACACTCGGACACAAAGACACAAAGTTACCTACACACTCGGACACAAAGTTACCTACACACTCGGACACAAAGTTACCTACACACTCGGACACAAAGTTACCTACACACTCGGACACAAAGTTACCTACACACTCGGACACAAAGTTACCTACACACTCGGACACAAAGTTACCTACACACTCGGACACAAAGTTACCTACACACTCGGACACAAAGTTACCTACACACTCGGACACAAAGTTACCTACACACTCGGACACAAAGTTACCTACACACTCAGTGTGTTGGACTGGTATTCATTATAAACAGACCTCCAGTCTCTGTGATGGACTGGTAGTTATATTATAGTCCCATACCAGAACCCATATCAATTATAGTCCCATACCAGAGCCCATATCAATTATAGTCCCATACCAGAGCCCATATCAATTATAGTCCCATACCAGAGCCCATATCAATTATAGTCCCATACCATTTACATTACATTTAAGTCATTTAGCAGACGCTCTTATCCAGAGCGACTTACAAATTGGTGCATTCACCTTATGACATCCAGTGGAACAGTCACTTTACAATAGTGCATCTAAATCTTAAAGGGGGGGGGGGGGGAAATACTTATCCTATCCTAGGTATTCCATAAAGAGGTGGGGTTTCAGGTGTCTCCGGAAGGTGGTGATTGACTCCGCTGTCTTGGCGTCGTGAGGGTGTTTGTTCCACCATTGGGGGGCCAGAGCAGCGAACAGTTTTGACTGGGCTGAGCGGGAGCTGTACTTCCTCAGTGGTAGGGAGGCGAGCAGGCCAGAGGTGGATGAACACAGTGCCCTTGTTTGGGTGTAGGGCCTGATCAGAGCCTGGAGGTACTGAGGTGCCGTTCCCCTCACAGCTCCGTAGGCAAGCACCATGGTCTTGTAGCGGATGCGAGCTTCAACTGGAAGTCAGTGGAGAGAACGGAGGAGCGGGGTGACGTGAGAGAACTTGGGAAGGTTGAACACCAGACGGGCTGCGGCGTTCTGGATGAGTTGAAGGGGTTTAATGGCACAGGCAGGGAGCCCAGCCAACAGCGAGTTGCAGTAATCCAGACGGGAGATGACAAGTGCCTGGATTAGGACCTGCGCCGCTTCCTGTGTGAGGCAGGGTCGTACTCTGCGGATGTTGTAGAGCATGAACCTACAGGAACGGGCCACTGCCTTGATGTTGGTTGAGAACGACAGGGTGTTGTCCAGGATCACACCAAGGTTCTTAGCGCTCTGGGAGGAGGACACAATGGAGTTGTCAACCGTGATGGCGAGATCATGGAACGGGCAGTCCTTCCCCGGGAGGAAGAGCAGCTCCGTCTTGCCGAGGTTCAGCTTGAGGTGGTGATCCGTCATCCACACTGATATGTCTGCCAGACATGCAGAGATGCGATTCGCCACCTGGTCATCAGAAGGGGGAAAGGAGAAGATTAGTTGTGTGTCGTCTGCATAGCAATGATAGGAGAAACCATGTGAGGTTATGACAGAGCCAAGTGACTTGGTGTATAGCGAGAATAGGAGAGGGCCTAGAACAGAGCCCTGGGGGACACCGGTGGTGAGAGCGCGTGGTGAGGAGACAGATTCTCGCCACGCCACCTGGTAGGAGCGACCTGTCAGGTAGGACGCAATCCAAGCGTGGGCCGCGCCGGAGATGCCCAACTCGGAGAGGAGGATCTGATGGTTCACAGTATCGAAGGCAGCCGATAGATCTAGAAGGATGAGAGCAGAGGAGAGAGAGTTAGCTTTAGCAGTGCGGAGCGCCTCCGTGATACAGAGGAGAGCAGTCTCAGTTGAATGACTAGTCTTGAAACCTGACTGATTTGGATCAAGAAGGTCATTCAGAGAGAGATAGCGGGAGAGCTGGCCAAGGACGGCACGTTCAAGAGTTTTGGAGAGAAAAGAAAGAAGGGATAGTGGTCTGTAATTGTTGACATCGGAGGGATCGAGTGTAGGTTTTTTCAGAAGGGGTGCAACTCTCGCTCTCTTGAAGACGGAAGGGACGTAGCCAGCGGTCAGTGATGAGTTGATGAGCGAGGTGAGGTAAGGGAGAAGGTCTCCGGAAATGGTCTGGAGAAGAGGGGAGGGGATAGGGTCAAGCGGGCAGGTTGTTGGGCGGCCGGCCGTCACAAGACACGAGATTTCATCTGGAGAGAGAGGGGAGAAAGAGGTCAGAGCACATGGTAGGGCAGTGTGAGCAGAACCAGCGGTGTCGTTTGACTTAGCAAACGAGGATCGGATGTCGTCGACCTTCTTTTCAAAATGGTTGACGAAGTCGTCTGCAGAGAGGGAGGAGGGGGGGGAGGTTTCAGGAGGGAGGAGAAGGTGGCAAAGAGCTTCCTAGGGTTAGAGGCAGATGCTTGGAATTTAGCGTGGTAGAGAGTGGCTTTAGCAGCAGAGACAGAGGAGGAAAATGTAGAGAGGAGGGAGTGAAAGGATGCCAGGTCCGCAGGGAGGCGAGTTTTCCTCCATTTCCGCTCGGCTGCCCGGAGCCCTGTTCTGTGAGCTCGCAATGAGTCATCGAGCCACGGAGCGGGAGGGGAGGACCGAGCCGGCCTGGAGGATAGGGGACATAGAGAGTCAAAGGATGCAGAGAGGGAGGCGAGGAGGGTTGAGGAGGCAGAATCAGGAGATAGGTTGGAGAAGGTTTGAGCGGAGGGAAGAGATGATAGGATGGAAGAGGAGAGAGTAGCGGGGGAGAGAGAGCGAAGGTTGGGACGGCGCGATACCATCCGAGTAGGGGCAGTGTGGGAGGTGTTGGATGAGAGCGAGAGGGAAAAGGATACAAGGTAGTGGTCGGAGACTTGGAGGGGAGTTGCAATGAGGTTAGTGGAAGAACAGCATCTAGTAAAGATGAGGTCGAGCGTATTGCCTGCCTTGTGAGTAGGGGGGAAGGTGAGAGGGTGAGGTCAAAGAGGAGAGGAGTGGAAAAAGGAGGCAGAGAGGAATGAGTCAAAGGTAGACGTGGGGAGGTTAAAGTCGCCGAGAACTGTGAGAGGTGAGCCGTCCTCAGGAAAGGAGCTTATCAAGGCATCAAGCTCATTGATGAACTCTCCGAGGGAACCTGGAGGGCGATAAATGATAAGGATGTTAAGCTTGAAAGGGCTGGTAACTGTGACAGCATGGAATTCAAAGGAGGCGATAGACAGATGGGTAAGGGGAGAAAGAGAGAATGACCACTTGGGAGAGATGAGGATCCCGGTGCCACCACCCCGCTGACCAGAAGCTCTCGGGGTGTGCGAGAACACGTGGGCGGACGAAGAGAGAGCAGTAGGAGTAGCAGTGTTGTCTGTGGTGATCCATGTTTCCGTTAGTGCCAAGAAGTCGAGGGACTGGAGGGAGGCATAGGCTGAGATGAACTCTGCCTTGTTGACCGCAGATCGGCAATTCCAGAGGCTACCGGAGACCTGGAACTCCACGTGGGTCGTGCGCGCTGGGACCACCAGATTAGGGTGGCCGCGGCCACGCGGTGTGGAGCGTTTGTATGGTCTGTGCAGAGAGGAGAGAACAGGGATAAACAGACACATAGTTAACAGGCTACAGAAGAGGCTACGCTAATGCAAAGGAGATTGGAATGACAAGTGGACTACACGTCTCGAATGTTCAGAAAGTTAAGCTACGTAGCAAGAATCTTATTGACTAAAATGATTAAAATGATACAGTACTGCTGAAGTAGGCTAGCTGGCAGTGGGTGCGTTGTTGACACTACACTAATCAAGTCGTTCCGTTGAGTGTAATAGTTTCTACAGTGATGCTATTCGGGGGCTAGCTGGCTAGCTAGTAGTGTTGTTTACGTTACGTTGCGTTAAAAGAACGACAATAGCTGGCTAGCTAACCTAGAAAATCGCTCTAGACTACACAATTATCTTTGATACAAAGACGGCTATGTAGCTAGCTATGTAGCTAGCTACGATCAAACAAATCAAACCGTTGTACTGTAATGAAATGAAATGAAAATGTGATACTACCTGTGAATGCGACCGGGTTGTTGAGTTCTATTCAGAAGACGTTGGCTAGCTGTTGGCTAGCTAGCAGTGTCTCCTACGTTAAGGACGACAAATAGCTGGCTAGCTAACCTCGGTAAATTAAGATAATCACTCTAAGACTACACACTCTAAACCTAAACAACACACTAAACCTACCAGAGCCCATATCAATTATAGTCCCATACTAGAGCCCATATCAATTATAGTCCCATACCAGAGCCCATATCAATTATAGTCCCATACCTGAGCCCATATCAATTATAGTCCCATACCTGAGCCCATATCAATTATAGTCCCATACCTGAGCCCATATCAATTATAGTCCCATACCTGAGCCCATATCAATTATAGTCCCATACCTGAGCCCATATCAATTATAGTCCCATACCTGAGCCCATATCAATTATAGTCCCATACCTGAGCCCATATCAATTATAGTCCCATACCGGAGGTCATTGTAGGTTGTACTGGTACGTCATATTAGCTAAATCACTAATTTCTATTTCCTCAGCCTCGAGTATCACAGAAACACAACACTTTTGAATGAATAAAGAAATTAATAACATAACTATGGATGTAATTAATCAAAACCATCGGTGGAAAAACATTGGAAACCTTTTGAAACGTCAAATTTGACTAAATGTGTGAAAAATGTTCAAAGGAAAGTGGCTCTATTGGACAGAGACTGTGTTCGCCCCCATTTATAATTTGTGTAAAAAATATCAACCATCTTGCTGTTTTTTTAGGGTTAAGTATGTAAATCCCTGTTTGTTCCAAACGATGTGTCTGGACCATTTAGATGTACAACAATCCCCCAGACACACAGACAGACACACAGACAGACACACAGACAGACACACAGACAGACACACAGACAGACAGACAGACAGACAGACAGACAGACAGACAGACAGACAGACAGACAGACAGACAGACAGACAGACAGACAGACAGACAGACAGACAGACAGACAGACAGACAGACAGACAGACAGACAGACAGACAGACAGACAGACAGACAGACAGACAGACCATTCGTTTCAACAATCCCCCAGTCGCTGTGTTTCAAACGCTTCATGTATTCTGATGTTTTATCTCCGTGTGTATATTATATATATATATTAATATTTATTTATTCACTTATCTGGAGCCGTTTTTGATTGAATTAATTGGCGTTTCCTTTCTGTGTTTGAAGCCTTTGTTATTGTTTTCCTTTTGGCTGTTTGTCTAGGACCAATTATGGGTGGATACACTCGGGGGTGTGTGTGTGTGTATGTATGTGTGCGCGTGGTTTATTAGGCTTTGTGGCTCTAATGTATTGATTTCTCTTTGAGGTCTTTCATCCTTCGCTCTGTTTGTGTGTGTGCGTGTGCGTGCGTGCGAGGCTCATTTAAAGTGTCCTCCACAGTTGACAAAGCTCCAGACAGCAGAAAGATGCCCTCTTTCTCTTTCAATTACTCTCACGTTCTCTGTTCCTCTGTCCTCCGCTCTTCTCTCTCTCGTTCTCTCTGTCCTCCGCTCTTCTCTCTCACGTTCTCTCTGTCCTCCGCTCTTCTCTCTCTCGTTCTCTCTGTCCTCCGCTCTTCTCTCTCTCTCGTTCTCTCTGTCCTCCGCTCTTCTCTCTCTCGTTCTCTCTGTCCTCCGCTCTTCTCTCTCTCGTTCTCTCTGTCCTCCGCTCTTCTCTCTCTCGTTCTCTCTGTCCTCCGCTCTTCTCTCTCTCTCGTTCTCTCTGTCCTCCGCTCTTCTCTCTCTCTCGTTCTCTCTGTCCTCCGCTCTTCTCTCTCTCGTTCTCTCTGTCCTCCGCTCTTCTCTCTCTCGTTCTCTCTGTCCTCCGCACTTCTCTCTCTCTCGTTCTCTCTGTCCTCCGCTCTTCTCTCTCTCTCATTCTCTCTGTCCTCCGCTCTTCTCTCTCTCGTTCTCTCTGTCCTCCGCTCTTCTCTCTCTCGTTCTCTCTGTCCTCCGCTCTTCTCTCTCTCGTTCTCTCTGTCCTCCGCTCTTCTCGTTCTCTCTGTCCTCCGCTCTTCTCTCTCTCTCGTTCTCTCTGTCCTCCGCTCTTCTCTCTCTCTCGTTCTCTCTGTCCTCCGCTCTTCTCTCTCTCTCGTTCTCTCTGTCCTCCGCTCTTCTCTCTCTCTCCTTCTCTCTGTCCTCCGCTCTTCTCTCTCTCTCGTTCTCTCTGTCCTCTGCTCTTCTCTCTCTCTCTCTCGTTCTCTCTGTCCTCTGCTCTTCTCTCTCTCGTTCTCTCTGTCCCGCTCTTCTCTCTCATTCTCTTTGTCCTCTGCTCTCCTCTCTCTCGTTCTCTCTGTCCTCTGCTCTTCTCTCTCATTCTCTCTGTCCTCTGCTCTCCTCTCTCTCGTTCTCTCTGTCCTCTGCTCTTCTCTCTCGTTCTCTCTGTCCTCTGCTCTCCTCTCTCTCGTTCTCTCTGTCCTCTGCTCTTCTCTCTCGTTCTCTGTCTTCTGTCTCTCTCTCTCTCTCATTCTCTCTGTCCTCTGCTCTCCTCTCTCTCGTTCTCTCTGTCCTCTGCTCTTCTCTCTCTCGTTCTCTCTGTCCTCTGCTCTCTTCTCTCTCTCGTTCTCTCTGTCCTCTGCTCCTTCTCTCTCGTTCTCTCTGTCCTCTGCTCTTCTCTCTCGTTCTCTCTGTCCTCTGCTCTCCTCTCTCTCGTTCTCTCTGTCCTCTGCTCTCTCTCTCTCTCGTTCTCTCTGTCCTCTGCTCTTCTCTCTCTCTCGTTCTCTCTGTCCTCTGCTCTTCTCTCTCTCTCGTTCTCTCTGTCCTCCGCTCTTCTCTCTCTCGTTCTCTCTGTCCTCTGCTCTTCTCTCTCTCTCGTTCTCTCTGTCCTCCGCTCTTCTCTCTCTCTCGTTCTCTCTGTCCTCCGCTCTTCTCTCTCTCTCGTTCTCTCTGTCCTCTGCTCTTCTCTCTCTCGTTCTCTCTGTCCCGCTCTTCTCTCTCATTCTCTTTGTCCTCTGCTCTCCTCTCTCTCGTTCTCTCTGTCCTCTGCTCTTCTCTCTCATTCTCTCTGTCCTCTGCTCTCCTCTCTCTCGTTCTCTCTGTCCTCTGCTCTTCTCTCTCGTTCTCTCTGTCCTCTGCTCTCCTCTCTCTCATTCTCTCTGTCCTCTGCTCTTCTCTCTCATTCTCTCTGTCCTCTGCTCTCCTCTCTCTCGTTCTCTCTGTCTGCTCTTCTCTCTCGTTCTCTCTGTCCTCTGCTCTCCTCTCTCTCATTCTCTCTGTCCTCTGCTCTTCTCTCGTTCTCTCTGTCCTCTGCTCTCCTCTCTCTCGTTCTCTCTGTCCCGCTCTTCTCTCTCATGTTCACCCTCGTTTGCCTTTCTCGCTCTGTCAATCACTATACCTGTTCTCTACTATACCTGTTCTCTACTATACCTGTTCTCTACTATACCTGTTCTCTACTATACCTGTTCTCTACTATACCTGTTCTCTCTTTCTCCATCTGCATATCTTCTGTTCTGAATCTCTCTCTCACCCTCTCTCTCACCCTCTCAATCTTTCTCTCACCCTCTCTCTCACCCTCTCTCTCACCCTCTCAATTTTTCTCTCACCCTCTCTCTCACCCCTCTCTCACCCTCTCAATCTTTCTCTCACCCTCTCTCTCACCCTCTCTCTCACCCTCTCTCTCACCCTCTCTCTCACCCTCTCTCTCTCACCCTCTCTCTCACCCTCTCTCTCTCAACCCTCTCTCTCACCCTCTCAATCTCTCTCTCAATCTCTCTCACCCTCTCTCTCACCCTCTCTCTCACCCTCTCTCTCACCCTCTCAATCTTTCTCTCACTCTCTCACCCTCTCTTAATCTTTCTCTCACTCTCTCTCTCACCCTCTCTCTCACCCTCTCTCTACATCTTTCTCTCACCCTCTCTCACCCTCTTTCTCTCACCCTCTCTTTCACCCCTCTCTCTCACCCTCTCTCTCACCCTCTCAATCTTTCTCTCACCCTCTCTCTCACCCTCTCAATCTTTCTCTCACCCTCTCTCTCACCCTCTCTCTCACCCTCTCTCTCACCCTCTCTTTCACCCCTCTCTCTCACCCTCTCTCTCACCCTCTCAATCTTTCTCTCACCCTCTCTCTCACCCTCTCAATCTTTCTCTCACCCTCTCTCTCACCCTCTCTCTCACCCTCTCTCTCACCCTCTCTCTCACCCTCTCAATCTTTCTCTCAATCTCTCTCACCCTCTCTCTCACCCTCTCTCTCACCCTCTTCTCTCTCTCACCCTCTCTCTCTCACCTCTCTCTCACCCTCTCTCTCACCCCTCTCTCTCTCTCCTCTCTCTCACCCTCTCTCTCACCCTCTCTCTCACCCTCTCTCTCACCCTCTCTCTCACCCTCTCTCTCACCCTCTCAATCTCTCTCTCACCCTCTCTCTCACCTCTCTCTCACCCTCTCTCTCACCCTCTCAATCTTTCTCTCAATCTCTCTCTCACCTCTCTCTCTCACCCTCTCTCTCACCCTCTCTCTCACCCTCTCAATCTTTCTCTCTCTCACCCTCTCTCACCCTCTCTCTCTCCCTCTCTCTCACCCTCTCTCACCCTCTCTCTCACCCTCTCTCTCACCTCTCTCTCACCCTCTCAATCTTTCTCTCCTCTCTCTCACCCTCTCTCACCTCTCTCTCTCACCCTCTCTCTCACCCTCTCTCTCACCCTCTCAATCTTTCTCTCAATCTCTCTCTCACCCTCTCTCTCACCCTCTCTCTCACCCTCTCTCTCACCCTCTCTCTCACCCTCTCTCTCAATATCTCTCTCACCCTCTCTCTCACCCTCTCTCTCACCCTCTCTCTCACCCTCTCTCTCACCCTCTCAATCTCTCTCTCACCCTCTCTCTCACCCTCTCTCTCACCCTCTCTCTCACCCTCTCTCTCACCCTCTCTCACCCTCTCTCTCACCCTCTCTCTCACCCTCTCAATCTTTCTCTCACCCTCTCTCTCACCCTCTCTCTCACCCTCTCTCACCCTCTCTCTCACCCTCTCTCTCACCCTCTCTCTCACCCTCTCTCTCACCCTCTCAATCTTTCTCTCACCCTCTCTCTCACCCTCTCTCTCACCCTCTCTCTCACCCTCTCTCTCACCCTCTCAATCTTTCTCTCAATCTCTCTCTCACCCTCTCTCTCACCCTCTCTCTCACCCTCTCAATCTCTCTCTCACCCTCTCTCTCACCCTCTCTCTCACCCTCTCTCTCACCCTCTCTCTCACCCTCTCTCTCACCCTCTCTCTCACCCTCTCAATCTTTCTCTCAATCTCTCTCTCTCACCCTCTCTCTCACCCTCTCTCTCACCCTCTCTCTCACCCTCTCTCTCACCCTCTCTCTCACCCTCTCTCTCACCCTCTCTCTCACCCTCTCTCTCACCCTCTCTCTCACCCTCTCAATCTTTCTCTCACTCTCTCTCTGACCCTCTCTCTCACCCTCTCTTAATCTTTCTCTCACTCTCTCTCTCACCCTCTCTCTCACCCTCTCTCTACATCTTTCTCTCACCCTCTCTCACCCTCTTTCTCTCACCCTCTCTTTCACCCCTCTCTCTCACCCTCTCTCTTACCCTCTCTTTCACCCCTCTCTCTCACCCTCTCTCTTAATCTTTCTCTCACTCTCTCTCTCACCCTCTCTCTCACCCTCTCTCTACATCTTTCTCTCACCCTCTCTCACCCTCTTTCTCTCACCCTCTCTTTCACCCCTCTCTCTCACCATCTCTCTTACCCTCTCTCTTAATCTTTCTCTCACATGTGAAACCATGTGGTTTTGGAATGTCACGTGTGTCGATATTTCACAAAGTTTTACGTGGATATTTTTCACATGATGTCACATGATGATGCTCTGCAAACAAAAAATGAGTCGGATGTCAGGATGTCCCCTGAACGCCACGCAGTCAAAATGATTTAAACTTTAAATATATCTGACACTTTCACGGCCACATTGTGTTTTAGTTATACAGTGATTATTATTCAACATGTCCTCACCTGGGATTATAACCCTCACCTGGGATTATAACCCTCACCTGGGATTATAACCCTCACCTGGGATTATAACCCTCACCTAACCCTCACCTGGGATTATAAACCTCACCTGGGATTATAACCCTCACCCTCACCTGGGATTATAACCCTCACCCTCACCTGGGATTATAACCCTCATCTAACCCTCACCTGGGATTATAACCCTCACCCTCACCTGGGATTATAACCCTCACCTAACCCTCACCTGGGATTATAACCCTCACCTAACCCTCACCTGGGATTATAACCCTCACCTGGGATTATAATCCTCACCCTCACCTGGGATTATAACCCTCACCTCACCCTCACCTGGGATTATAATCCTCACCTCACCCTCACCTGGGATTATAACCCTCAACTCACCCTCACCTGGGATTATAACCCTCAACTCACCCTCACCTGGGATTATAACCCTCAACTCACCCTCACCTGGGATTATAACCCTCACCCTCACCTGGGATTATAACCCTCACCTAACTCTCACCTGGGATTATAACCCTCACCTAACTCTCACCTGGGATTAGTTGGATAATAGACTGTAGCAGAGTGGCTAGTTGGATGCAAGACTGTAGCAGAGTGGCTAGTTGGATAATAGACTGTAGCAGAGTGGCTAGTTGGATGCAAGACTGTAGCAGAGTGGCTAGTTGGATAATAGACTGTAGCAGAGTGGCTAGTTGGATAATAGACTGTAGCAGGGTGGCTAGTTGGATAATAGACTGTAGCAGAGTGGCTAGTTGGATAACAGACTGTAGCAGGGTGGCTAGTTGGATAACAGACTGTAGCAGAGTGGCTAGTTGGATAATAGACTGTAGCAGAGTGGCTAGTTGGATAACAGACTGTAGCAGAGTGGCTAGTTGGATAATAGACTGTAGCAGAGTGGCTAGTTGGATAACAGACTGTAGCAGGGTGGCTAGTTGGATAATAGACTGTAGCAGGGTGGCTAGTTGGATAATAGACTGTGGCAGAGTGGCTAGTTGGATAATAGACTGTGGCAGAGTGTCTAGTTGGATAACAGACTGTAGCAGGGTGGCTAGTTGGATAATAGACTGTAGCAGAGTGGCTAGTTGGATAATAGACATTAACATTACATTTACGTCATTTAGTAGACGCTCTTATCCAGAGCGACTTACAAATTGGTGCATTCACCTTATGACATCCAGTGGAACAGTCACTTTACAATAGTGCATCTAAATCTTAAAGGGGGGGGGGGGTGAGAGGGAATACTTATCCTATCCTAGGTATTCCTTAAAGAGGTGGGGTTTCAGGTGTCTCCGGAAGGTGGTGATTGACTCCGTTGTCCTGGCGTCGTGAGGAGTTTGTTCCACCATTAGGGGGCCAGAGCAGCGAACAGTTTTGACTGGGCTGAGCGGGAGCTGTACTTCCTCAGTGGTAGGGAGGCGAGCAGGCCAGAGGTGAATGAACGCAGTGCCCTTGTTTGGGTGTAGGGCCTGATCAGAGCCTGGAGGTACTGAGGTGCCGTTCCCCTCACAGCTCCGTAGGCAAGCACCATGGTCTTGTAGCGGATGCGAGCTTCAACTGGAAGCCAGTGGAGAGAACGGAGGAGCGGGGTGACGTGAGAGAACTTGGGAAGGTTGAACACCAGACGGGCTGCGGCATTCTGGATGAGTTGTAGGGGTTTAATGGCACAGGCAGGGAGCCCAGCCAACAGCGAGTTGCAGTAATCCAGACGGGAGATGACAAGTGACTGGATTAGGACCTGCGCCGCTTCCTGTGTGAGGCAGGGTCGTACTCTGCGGATGTTGTAGAGCATGAACCTACAGGAACGGGCCACCGCCTTGATGTTGGTTGAGAACGACAGGGTGTTGTCCAGGATCACGCCAAGGTTCTTAGCGCTCTGGGAGGATGACACAATGGAGTTGTCAACCGTGATGGCGAGATCATGGAACTGGCAGTCCTCCCCCGGGAGGAAGAGCAGCTCCGTCTTGCCGAGGTTCAGCTTGAGGTGGTGATCCGTCATCCACACTGATATGTCTGCCAGACATGCAGAGATGCGATTCGCCACCTGGTCATCAGTGTGGCTAGTTGGATAACAGACTGTAGCAGAGTGGCTAGTTGGATAACAGACTGTAGCAGGGTGGCTAGTTGGATAACAGACTGTAGCAGAGTGGCTAGTTGGATAACAGACTGTAGCAGACTGTCTAGTTGGATAAAAGACTGTAGCAGAGTGGCTAGTTGGATAATAGACTGTAGCAGAGTGGCTAGTGGCTAGTTCTATAATATAATAGTTCTATAATAGACTGTAGCAGAGTGGCTAGTTGGATAAAAGACTGTAGCAGACTGGCTAGTTGGATAACAGACTGTAACAGAGTGGCTAGTTGGGTAATAGACTGTAGCAGAGTGGCTAGTTGGATACAAGACTGTAGCAGAGTGGCTAGTTGGATACAAGACTGTAGCAGAGTGGCTAGTTGGATACAAGACTGTAGCAGAGTGGCTAGTTGGATAATAGACTGTAGCAGAGTGGCTAGTTGGATACAAGACTGTAGCAGAGTGGCTAGTTGGATACAAGACTGTAGCAGAGTGGCTAGTTGGATACAAGACTGTAGCAGACTGGCTAGTTGGATAAAAGACTGTAGCAGAGTGGCTAGTTGGATAACAGACTGTAGCAGAGTGGCTAGTTGGATACAAGACTGTAGCAGAGTGGCTAGTTGGATAACAGACTGTAGCAGACTGGCTAGTTGGATAAAAGACTGTAGCAGAGTGGCTAGTTGGATAAAAGACTGTAGCAGAGTGGCTAGTTGGATAAAAGACTGTAGCAGAGTGGCTAGTTGGATAATAGACTGTAGCAGACTGGCTAGTTGGATAAAAGACTGTAGCAGAGTGGCTAGTTGGATAAAAGACTGTAGCAGACTGGCTAGTTGGATAAAAGACTGTAGCAGACTGGCTAGTTGGATAAAAGACTGTAGCAGACTGGCTAGTTGGATAAAAGACTGTAGCAGACTGGCTAGTTGGATAAAAGACTGTAGCAGACTGGCTAGTTGGATAAAAGACTGTAGCAGACTGGCTAGTTGGATACAAGACTGTAGCAGAGTGGCTTGTTGGATAACAGACTGTAGCAGGGTGGCTAGTTGGATAAAAGACTGTAGCAGACTGGCTAGTTGGATAAAAGACTGTAGCAGAGTGGCTAGTTGGATAACAGACTGTAGCAGAGTGGCTAGTTGGATAATAGACTGTAGCAGAGTGGCTAGTTGGATAAAAGACTGTAGCAGACTGGCTAGTTGGATAAAAGACTGTAGCAGACTGGCTAGTTGGATAAAAGACTGTAGCAGACTGGCTAGTTGGATAAAAGACTGTAGCTGACTGGCTAGTTGGATAAAAGACTGTAGCAGACTGGCTAGTTGGATAAAAGACTGTAGCAGAGTGGCTAGTTGGATAAAAGACTGTAGCAGACTGGCTAGTTGGATAAAAGACTGTAGCAGACTGGCTAGTTGGATAATAGACTGTAGCAGAGTGGCTAGTTGGATAATAGACTGTAGCAGAGTGGCTAGTTGGATAAAAGACTGTAGCAGACTGGCTAGTTGGATAAAAGACTGTAGCAGAGTGGCTAGTTGGATAAAAGACTGTAGCAGAGTGGCTAGTTGGATAAAAGACTGTAGCAGACTGGCTAGTTGGATAAAAGACTGTAGCAGAGTGGCTAGTTGGATAAAAGACTGTAGCAGACTGGCTAGTTGGATAAAAGACTGTAGCAGACTGGCTAGTTGGATAAAAGACTCTGTGCGCAACGTAAAACACATAATAATGCATGCATTGCAGAATTAGGCCGATACCCACTAATTACCAAAATCCAGAAAAGAGCTGTTAAATTCTACAACCACCTAAAAGGAAGTGATTCCCGAACCATCCATAACAAAATGTTAACCTACAGAGAGATGAACCTGGAGAAGAGTCCCCTAAGCAAGCTGGTCCTGGGGCTCTGTTTACAAACACACCCCACAGAGCCCCAGGACAGCAGCACAATTAGACCCAACCAGATCATGAGAAAAAGGAGAGTTCTTTCCAATGTGTCAAGTAATTAACAAAAAAACAGAGCAAACTAGAATGCTATTTGGCCCTAAACAGCGAGTACACAGTGGCAGAATACCTGACCACTGTGACTGACCCTAAACAGAGAGTACACAGTGGCAGAATACCTGACCACTGTGACTGACCCTAAACAGAGAGTACACAGTGGCAGAATACCTGACCACTGTGACTGACCCTAAACAGAGAGTGGCAGAATACCTGACCACTGTGACTGACCCTAAACAGAGAGTACACAGTGGCAGAATACCTGACCACTGTGACTGACCCTAAACAGAGAGTACAGAGTGGCAGAATACCTGACCACTGTGACTGACGCTAAACAGAGAGTACACAGTGGCAGAATACCTGACCACTGTGACTGACCCTAAACAGAGAGTACACAGTGGCAGAATACCTGACCACTGTGACTGACCCTAAACTTAAGGAAAGCTTTGACTATGTACAGACTCAGTAAGCATTGCCTTGCTATTGAGAAAGGCCGCCGTAGACAGACCTGGCTCTCAAGAGAAGACAGGCTATGTGCTCATTGCCCACAAAATGAGGTGGAAACTGAGCTGCACTTCCTAACCTCCTGCCCAATGTATGACCATATTAGAGAGACATATTTCCCCCAGATTACACAGACCCACAAAGAATTTGAAAACAAATCTGATTTTGATGAACTCTCATATCTGCTGGTTGAAATACCACAGTGTGACATCACAGCAGCAAGATTTGTGACCTGTTGCCACGAGAAAAGGGCAACCAGTGAAGAACAAACACCATTGTAAATACAACCCATATTTATGTTCATTTATTTTCCCTTGTGTCCTTTAACCATTTGTACATTGTTACAACACTGTATATATATATATATATATGTATATATGTATATGTATGTATGTATATGTGTGTGTGTGTGTGTATGTATGTATGTATGTATGTATATATATATATATATATATATATATATATATATATATATATATATATATATATATATATATATATATATATATATATATATATAATATGACATTTGTAATGTCTTTATTCTTGTGGAACCTCCGTGAGTTTAAATGTTCACTGTTCATTTTTATTTATTTGTCTTTTGTTTATCTACTTCACTTGCTTTGTCAATGATAATATATGTTTCTCGTGCCAATAAAGCTCTTTGAATTGATAAAGGAGGGAGATGAAGAGAGCGAGGTTATTCTAGGTCACAGTAGTGTATCCAGGACCATCCAGGCAGCCGTGCTCTGTCAGCTAGCTAATTCAGTCAACTTTACCTCATCTCCACCTCTATCCACAATGTGGTCCCAAACTGCAGCCGTGCTCTGTCAGCTAGCTAATTCAGTCAACTTTACCTCATCTCCACCTCTATCCACAATGTGGTCCCAAACTGCAGCCTTGCTCTGTGTCAGCTAGCTAATTCAGTCAACTTTACCTCATCTACACCTCTATCCACAATGTGGTCCCAAACTGCAGCCGTGCTCTGTCAGCTAGCTAATTCAGTCAACTTTACCTCATCTCCACCTCTATCCACCATGTGGTCCCAAACTGCAGCCTTGCTCTGTGTCAGCTAGCTAATTAACACACTGCTGTCAATTCTTATTCTCCTCCTCTCCCCCCTTCCACTCCCCTAGGCTGTATGAATGAAAAGCCATCCTCTCTCTCTCTCTCTCTCTCTCTCTCTCTCTCTCTCTCTCTCTCTCTCTCTCTCTCTCTCTCTCTCTCTCTCTGTCTCTCTCTGTCTCTCTGTCTCTCTGTCTCTCTGTCTCTCTGTCTCTCTGTCTCTCTCTCCTTCTCTGTCTCTCTCTCCTTCTCTGTCTCTGTCTCTCCTTCTCTGTCTCTCCTTCTCTGTCTCTTTCTCTCTGTCTCTTTCTCTCTGTCTCTTTCTCTCTGTCTCTTTCTCTCTGTCTCTCTCTCTCTGTCTCTCTCTCTCTCTCTCTCTCTCTCTCTCTCTCTCTCTCTCTCTCTCTCTCTCTCTCTCTGGGTAATTTCTCTGTGGGTATGGGTGGAGAGCTGTCTATGGGCTGATGGCTTCATCACAGACAGACTGACTGGGCAATGGAGGGATAGAGCCACACATCACTGACTTTGACCTTACTCCCCCTCTCCTCTACATCAAAAAGATGAGATCTGTCTTTTACTAATTAACGGAACCTACTGTAGATGCCATCCTCTCATCCTACCATCCTTCCATCTCTCTCATCCTACCATCCTTCCATCTCTCTCATCCTACCACCCTCCATCCTCTCATCCTACCATCCTTCCATCTCTCTCATCCTACCACCCTCCATCCTCTCATCCTACCATCCTTCCATCTCTCTCATCCTACCATCCTTCCATCTCTCTCATCCTACCACCCTCCATCCTCTCATCCTACCATCCTTCCATCTCTCTCATCCTACCATCCTTCCATCTCTCTCATCCTACCACCCTCCATCTCTCTCATCCTACCATCCTTCCACCTCTCTTCTCTCTTTTTCACTCTCCTTATTCTTCTCTGTTTCTCTTGCATATTCCTCCCTTTCTTTCCTCCCTCTCTTTCCTCCCTCTCTTTCCTCCCTCTCTTTCCTCCCTCTCTTTCCTCCCTCTCTTTCCTCCCTCTCTCTCCTCCCTCTCTCTTTTGTCCTAGATATTCATTGATTGGTGAAAGCCTCCAGACCTTTTTAATTAGACTTTCATTTTCCCCCTCGCCTTCTTTCCTTTGTCCCCTCTTTTGTTTCTCCCCCTTTTCTCCTTCCCTCCCCTCCTCTCTCTCTCCTAGTCTCTCCCTTTTCTCTCCTTCCCTCCCCTCCTCTCTCTCTCCTAGTTTTCCCCTTTTCTCTCCTTCCCTCACCTCCTCTCTCTCTCCTACTCTCCCCTTCTATCCTTCCCTCCCCTCCTCTCTCTCTCCTACTCTCCCCCTTTTCTCTCCTTCTCTCCTAGTTTCCCCTTTTCTCTCCTTCCCTCCCCTCCTCTCTCTCTCCTACTCTCCCCCTTTTCTCTCCTTCTCTCCTCTCTCTCTCCTACTCTCCCCCTTTTCTCTCCTTCTCTCCCATACTCTCTCTCTCCTAGTCTCCCCCTTTTCTCTCCTTCCCTCCCCTCACTCTCTCCTAGTCTCACCCTTTTCTCTCCTTCCCTCCCCTCCCCTCTCTCTCCTAGTTTTCCCCTTTTCTCTCCTTCTCTCTCTCCTAGTCTCCCCCTTTTCTCTCCTTCCCTCCCCTCCTCTCTCTCCTAGTCTCCCCCTTTTCTCTCCTTCCCTCCCCTCACTCTCTCCTAGTCTCACCCTTTTCTCTCCTTCCCTCCCCTCCTCTCTCTCTCCTAGTTTTCCCCTTTTCTCTCCTTCTCTCCCCTCCTCTCTCTCTCCTAGTTTTCCCCTTTTCTCTCCTTCTCTCTCTCCTAGTCTCCCCCTTTTCCCTCCTTCCCTCCCCTCCTCTCTCTCTCTCTCCTAGTTTTCCCCTTTTCTCTCCTTCCCTCCCCTCACTCTCTCCTAGTCTCCCCCTTTCTCTCCTTCCCTCCCCTTTCTCTCTCCTAGTCTCCCCCTTTTCTCTCCTTCTCCCCCCACTCTCTCCTAGTTTTCCCCTTTTCTCTCCTTCCCTCCCCTCACTCTCTCCTAGTCTCCCCCTTTCTCTCCTTCCCTCCCCTCACTCTCTCCTAGTCTCCCCCTTTTCTCTCCTTCCCTCACTCTCTCCTAGTCTCCCCCTTTTCTCTCCTTCCCTCCCCTCTCTCTCTCCTAGTTTTCCCCTTTTCTCTTCTTCTCTCCCCTCCTCTCTCGCTCTCCAAGTCTCCCCCTTTCACCTGTTTTTTTCTTTTAGTTTGTTCTCTAAAACCAAACCATTCATGTTTTTATTCCCCATGGTAGCTGTGTGCTGCGTAACCGACATGTGGGATTATTTAAGAGGGAAGGTTTCTGATGTTTTCAGAAGATGGACAGGGACTCTGCTGTCCAAGCTTCAGAGGGAAGCTGGTTCCACCACTGTGGTGCGAGGATAGAGAAGAGCTGTGACTGGGATGAACTGCTCTGGCCAAGAGACCAGAGTTGTCAGAACGGAGTGCTTGGGTTGGGGTGTAGGGTAGGAGCAGAGCCTGAAGGTAGGGAGGGGCAGTTCCTCTTGCTGTTCCATAGGTAAGCACCATGGTCTGGTAGTGGATGTGAGCTTGGACTGGAAGCCAGTGGAGTGTCTGGAGGAGCAGGGTGACATGGGAGAAATTTAATGTTTAACACCAGGCGGGCTGCAGCGTTCTGGGTAAGTTGCAGGGGTTTGATGGCAGAGCCCAGCCACCAGAGAGTAGCAGTAGTCCAGAATGGAGATGACATGTGTGAGGGAAGGTCATACTACCCCACAGGAGGCCATACTACCCCACAGGAGGCCATACTACCCCACAGGAGGCCGTACTACCCCACAGGAGGCCGTACTACCCCACAGGAGGCCGTACTACCCCGCAGGAGGCCGTACTACCCCGCAGGAGGCCGTACTACCCCGCAGGAGGCCGTACTGCCCCGCAGGAGGCCATACTGCCCCGCAGGAGGCCATACTGCCCCGCAGGAGGCCATACTGCCCCGCAGGAGGCCATACTACCCCACAGGAGGTCATACTACCCCACAGGAGGTCATACTACCCCACAGGAGGTCATACTACCCCACAGGAGGTCATACTACCCCACAGGAGGCCATACTATACTACCCCACAGGAGGCCATACTACCCCACAGGAGGCCATACTATACTACCCCACAGGAGGCCATACTATACTACCCCACAGGAGGCCATACTATACTACCCCACAGGAGGCCATACTTCCCCACAGGAGGCCATACTACCCCACAGGAGGCCATACTACCCCACAAGGAGGCCATACTACCCCACAGGAGGCCGGACTACCCCACAGGAGGTCGTACTACTCCACAAGGAGGCCGTACTACCCCACAGGAGGCCGTACTACCCCACAGGAGGCCGTACTACCCCACAGGAGGCCGTACTACCCCACAGGAGGCCGTACCACCCCACAGGAGGCCGTACTACCCCACAGGAGGCCGTACTACCCCACAGGAGGCCGTACTACCCCACAGGAGGCCATACTATACTACCCCACAGGAGGCCGTACTACCCCACAGGCCGTACTACCCCACAGGAGGCCGTACTACCCCACAGGAGGCCGTACTACCCCACAGGAGGCCGTACTGCCCCACAGGAGGCCGTACTGCCCCACAGGAGGCCGTACTGCCCCACAGGAGGCCGTACTGCCCCACAGGAGGCCGTACTGCCCCACAGGAGGCCGTACTACCCCACAGGAGGCCGTACTGCCCCACAGGAGGCCGTACTGCCCCACAGGAGGCCGTACCCCACAGGAGGCCGTACTGCCCCACAGGAGGCCGTACTGCCCCACAGGAGGCCGTACTGCCCCACAGGAGGCCGTACTGCCCCACAGGAGGCCGTACTGCCCCACAGGAGGCCATACTGCCCCACAGGAGGCCGTACTGCCCCACAGGAGGCCATACTGCCCCACAGGAGGCCATACTGCCCCACAGGAGGCCGTGCTGCCCCACAGGAGGCCGTACTACCCCACAGGAGGTCGTGCTACCCCACAGGAGGTCATACTACCCCACAGGAGGTCATACTACCCCACAGGAGGTCGCACTACCCCACAGGAGGCCGCACTACCCCACAGGAGGCCGCACTACCCCGCAGGAGGCCATACTACCCCACAGGAGGCCATACTACCCCGCAGGAGGCCATACTACCCCACAGGAGGCCATACTATACTACCCCACAGGAGGCCATACTATACTACCCCACAGGAGGCCATACTATACCCCACAGGAGGCCATACTACCCCACAGGAGGCCGGACTACCCCACAGGAGGCCGGACTACCCCACAGGAGGTCGGACTACCACACAGGAGGCCGGACTACCCCACAGGAGAACATTCTACCCCACAGGAGAACATTCTACCCCACAGGAGAACATTCTACCCCACAGGATGCCATACTACCCCACAGGATGCCATACTACCCCACAGGATGCCATACTACCCCACAGGATGCCATACTACCCCACAGGATGCCATACTACCCCACAGGATGCCATACTACCCCACAGGATGCCATACTACCCCACAGGAGGCCATACTACCCCACAGGAGGCCATACTACCCCACAGGAGGCCATACTACCCCACAGGAGGCCATACTATACTACCACACAGGAGGCCGTACTACCCCACAGGAGGCCGTACTACCCCACAGGAGAACGTACTACCCCACAGGAGGCCGTATTACCCCACAGGAGGCCGTACTACCCCACAGGAGGCCGACTACCCCACAGGAGGCGGACTACCCCACAGGAAGCCGTACTACCCCACAGGAGGCCGTATTACCCCACAGGAGGCCGTATTACCCCACAGGAGGCCGTACTACCCCACAAGGAGGCCGTACTACCCCACAAGGAGGCCGTACTACCCCACAAGGAGGCCGTACTACCCCACAGGAGGCCGTACTACCGCACAAGGAGGCCGTGCTACCCCACAGGAGGCCGTGCTACCCCACAGGAGGCCGTGCTACCCCACAGGAGGCCGTGCTACCCCACAGGAGGCCGTGCTACCCCACAGGAGGCCGTGCTACCCCACAGGAGGTCGTGCTACCCCACAGGAGGTCGTGCTACCCCACAGGAGGTCGTGCTACCCCACAGGAGGTCGTGCTACCCCACAGGAGGTCGTGCTACCCCACAGGAGGTCGTGCTACCCCACAGGAGGTCGTGCTACCCCACAGGAGGTCGTGCTACCCCACAGGAGGTCGTACTACCCCACAGGAGGTCGTACTACCCCACAGGAGGCCGTACTACCCCACAGGAGGCCGTACTACCCCACAGGAGGCCGTACTACCCCACAGGAGGCCGTACTACCCCACAGGAGGCCATACTACCCCACAGGAGGCCATACTACCCCACAGGAGGCCATACTACCCCACAGGAGGCCATACTACCCCACAGGAGGCCATACTATACTACCCCACAGGAGGTCATACTATACTACCCCACAGGAGAACATACTACCCCACAGGAGAACGGACTACCCCACAGGAGGTCATACTATACTACCCCACAGGAGGCCATACTACCCCACAGGAGGCCATACTACCCCACAGGAGGCCATACTACCCCACAGGAGGCCATACTACCCCACAGGAGGCCATACTACCCCACAGGAGGCCATACTACCCCACAGGAGGCCATACTATACTACCCCACAGGAGGCCATACTATACTACCCCACAGGAGGTCATACTATACTACCCCACAGGAGAACATACTACCCCACAGGAGGTCATACTATACTACCACACAGGAGAACATACTACCCCACAGGAGAACATACTACCCCACAGGAGAACATACTACCCCACAGGAGGCCATACTACCCCACAGGAGGCCATACTACCCCACAGGAGGCCATACTACCCCACAGGAGGCCATACTACCCCACAGGAGGCCATACTATACTACCCCACAGGAGGTCATACTATACTACCCCACAGGAGAACATACTACCCCACAGGAGAACGGACTACCCCACAGGAGGTCATACTATACTACCACACAGGAGGCCATACTACCCCACAGGAGGCCATACTACCCCACAGGAGGCCATACTACCCCACAGGAGGCCATACTACCCCACAGGAGGCCATACTACCCCACAGGAGGCCATACTACCCCACAGGAGGCCATACTACCCCACAGGAGGTTCTTGTCGCCCCGTGACACCACTTTTCTCCGAGGACTCCTGGAAAACCACGACCTCCCCCCTCCCAAGATGGCCGTCGTTGGGAGTTCCATTGTAATGGATTGAGCAAAGACATTCTACTTCCCCGTGTGTGACATCACTCAGGACCTTACGATCATTCCAGAACCAAAACCCAGAGCTGCACGTGGTGGTTGTGGATGCTGGTACAAATGACATCAACGGAACTTGGAATACCTGAGAGATTATTGGCTACAGACGAGGGTATTGTTTTTCCTGGCCCTATCACACGAGGGGATTGTTTTTCTTGGTCCTATCACACGAGGGGATTGTTTTTTTCTGGTCCTATCACACGAGGGGATTGTTTTTCCTGGCCCTATCACACGAGGGGATTGTTTTTCCTGGTCCTATCACACGAGGGGATTGTTTTTCCTGGTCCTATCACACGAGGGGATTGTTTTTCCTGGTCCTATCACACGAGGGGATTGTTTTTCCTGGTCCTATCACACGAGGGGATTGTTTTTCCTGGTCCTATCACACGAGGGGATTGTTTTTCCTGGTCCTATCACACGAGGGGATTGTTTTTTTCCTGGTTTTTCCTGGCCCTATCACACGAGGGGATTGTTTTTCCTGGCCCTATCACACGAGGGGATTGTTTTTCCTGGCCCTATCACACGAGGGGATTGTTTTTCCTGGCCCTATCACACGAGGGGATTGTTTTTCCTGGCCCTATCACACGAGGGGATTGTTTTTCCTGGTCCTATCACACGAGGGGATTGTTTTTCCTGGCCCTATCACACGAGGGGATTGATCGCTTCTCCCGAGCTATTTGCACGGGTCTCTTGGATGAAATCAGGACTCCGCTCTCAAAAAGCATTGGATTTTTATTGACTACATCCATCAGCTTTGGGAGCGACCGCAGTTTCTAAAAAGAGGACGTCCTGAACCGGAGCTTGGATCCTGAGTAACATTGAAAAGGTAATCGTGTCCCTGGATGAGAGCTCGGCGGTATGATTATATGAAATTCTGGATTCTGCAACCTTGATTCATGTAAATGTCCGAAGTTTAGATTTTTAAAAAAATGTATGATATTCTAATTATTGCTTCTCAAACTAACGCAGACATTTTGAATATTATTAACTGACACCTGGTAAAAAAATAATAATAATAATTCAAACCCTGAAAAATAAACTATTTTGGACGTCATTCTGACAAACGCACCTTTTGCTAACAATTTTTGGGATCACTTCCAAAATGTATTCCATTTTGGATTCCCTGGTGCCGCTGGGGAAGCTTAAAACGCTGAGGATAAATGAGTTCACTGAGGTGTGCAGTTGTTTTAATTGACTTTTAATGATACCTGTGATGTTTTCGCGTTCTATAATGTAATGTACCTGTAGTTGTATCTAGTATCTTGTCCTCGGGGCACCATGGAAAATGAGACCCTCAACCCCCATTACAGTTTCATATGCTACTCTAATTAAGAGGCACATAAGCCTGTTTATGTTTAGTTAATATTATTATATAGCATGTTAGTAGTATTATATAACACATTAGTAGTATTATATAACACATTAGTAGTATTATATAACATGTTAGTAGTATTATATACCACATTAGTAGTATTATATACCACATTAGTAGTATTATATAACATTAGTAGTATTATATAGCATGTTAGTAGTATTATATAACACATTAGTAGTATTATATAACATGTTAGTAGTATTATATACATTAGTAGTATTATATAACACATTAGTAGTATTATATAACATGTTAGTAGTATTATATACCACATTAGTAGTATTATATACCACATTAGTAGTATTATATAACACATTAGTAGTATTATATAGCATTAGTAGTATTATATAACACATTAGTAGTATTATATAACATGTTAGTAGTATTATATAACACATTAGTAGTATTATATACCACATTAGTAGTATTATATAACACGTTAGTACTATATACCACATTAGTAGTATTATATAACACATTAGTAGTATTATATAACATGTTAGTAGTATTATATACCACATTCGTAGTATTATATAACACGTTAGTACTATATACCACATTAGTAGTATTATATAGCATGTTAGTATTATATACCACATTAGTAGTATTATATAGCATGTTAGTAGTATTATATAACATGTTAGTAGTATTATATACCACATTAGTAGTATTATATAACACGTTAGTACTATATACCACATTAGTAGTATTATATAGCATGTTAGTAGTATTATATAACATGTTAGTAGTATTATATACCACATTAGTAGTAGTATATAGCATGTTAATAGTATTATATACTACATTAGTAGTAGTATATAGCGTGTTAGTAGTATTATATACCACGTTAGTAGTATTATATACCACATTAGTAGTATTATATAACACATTAGTAGTATTATATAACACATTAGTACTATATACCACATTAGTAGTAGTATATAGCATGTTAGTAGTATTATATACCACATTAGTAGTAGTATATAGCATGTTAGTAGTATTATATACCACATTAGTAGTATTATATACCACATTAGTAGTATTATATACCACATTAGTAGTATTATATACCACATTAGTAGTATTATATACCACATTAGTAGTACTATATACCACATTAGTAGTATTATATAGCATGTTAGTAGTATTATATACCACATTAGTAGTATTATATAGCATGTTAGTAGTAATATATACCACATTAGTAGTATTATATACCACATTAGTAGTATTATATAACACATTAGTACTATATACCACATTAGTAGTATTATATACCACGTTAGTAGTATTATATACCACATTAGTAGTATTATATACCACATTAGTAGTATTATATACCACATTAGTAGTATTATATAACACATTAGTAGTAGTATATAGCATGTTAGTAGTATTATATACCACATTAGTAGTAGTATATAGCATGCTAGTAGTATTATATACCACATTAGTAGTATTATATAGCATGTTAGTAGTATTATATACCACATTAGTAGTATTATATAGCATGTTAGTAGTATTATATACTACATTAGTAGTATTATATAACACGTTAGTACTATATACCACATTAGTAGTATTATATACCACATTAGTAGTATTATATAGCATGTTAGTAGTATTATATACTACATTAGTAGTAGTATATAGCATGTTAGTAGTAGTATATAACACGTTAGTACTATATACCACATTAGTAGTATTATATAGCATGTTAGTAGTATTATATACTACATTAGTAGTATTATATAACACGTTAGTATTATATACCACATTAGTAGTATTATATAACACTTTAGTATTATATACCACATTAGTAGTATTATATACCACATTAGTAGTATTATATACCACATTAGTAGTATTATATAACACGTTAGTATTATATACCACATTAGTAGTATTATATACCACATTAGTAGTATTATATACCACATTAGTAGTATTATATACCACATTAGTAGTATTATATACCACATTAGTAGTATTATATAGCATGTTAGTATTATATACCACATTAGTAGTATTATATACCACATTAGTAGTATTATATAACACGTTAGTATTATATACCACATTAGTAGTATTATATAACACTTTAGTATTATATACCACATTAGTAGTATTATATACCACATTAGTAGTATTATATACCACATTAGTAGTATTATATAACACATTAGTAGTATTATATAACACGTTAGTATTATATACCACATTAGTAGTATTATATACCACATTAGTAGTATTATATACCACATTAGTAGTATTATATACCACATTAGTAGTATTATATACCACATTAGTAGTATTATATAGCATGTTAGTAGTATTATATACCACATTATTTTTATTTTTATTTTATTTCACCTTTATTTAACCAGGTAGGCAAGTTGAGAACAAGTTCTCATTTACAATTGCGACCTGGCCAAGATAAAGCAAAGCAGTTCGACAGATACAAAGACACAGTTACACATGGAGTAAAACAAACATACAGCCAATAATACAGTAGAAACAAGTCTATATACAATGTGAGCAAATGAGGTGAGAAGGGAGGTAAAGGCAAAAAAGGCCATGGTGGCAAAGTAAATACAATATAGCAAGTAAAACACTGGAATGGTAGTTTTGCAATGGAAGAATGTGCAAAGTAGACATAAAAATAATGGGGTGCAAAGGAGCAAAATAAATAAATAAATAAAATACAGTTGGGAAAGAGGTAGTTGTTTGGGCTAAATTATAGGTGGGCTATGTACAGGTGCAGTAATCTGTGAGCTGCTCTGACAGTTGGTACTTAAAGCTATGGAGGGAGATAAGTGTTTCCAGTTTCAGAGATTTTTGCAGTTCGTTCCAGTCACTGGCAGTAGAGAACTGGAAGGAGAGGCGGCCAAAGAAAGAATTGGTTTTGGGGGTGACCAGAGAGATATACCTACTGGAGCGTGTGCTACAGGTGGGAGATGCTATGGTGACCAGCGAGCTGAGATAAGGGGGGACTTTACCTAGCAGGGTCTTGTAGATGACATGGAGCCAGTGGGTTTGGCGACGAGTATGAAGTGAGGGCCAGCCAACGAGAGCGTACAGGTCGCAATGGTGGGTAGTATATGGGGCTTTGGTGACAAAACGGATTGCACTATGATAGACTGCATCCAATTTGTTGAGTAGGGTATTGGAGGCTATTTTGTAAATGACATCGCCAAAGTCGAGGATTGGTAGGATGGTCAGTTTTACAAGGGTATGTTTGGCAGCATGAGTGAAGGATGCTTTGTTGCGAAATAGGAAGCCAATTCTAGATTTAACTTTGGATTGGAGATGTTTGATATGGGTCTGGAAGGAGAGTTTACAGTCTAACCAGACAACTAAGTATTTGTAGTTGTCCACGTAGTATTAGTAGTAGTATATAACACGTTAGTACTATATACCACATTAATAGTATTATATACCACATTAGTGGTATTATATAGCATGTTAGTAGTATTATATACCACATTAGTAGTATTATATACCACATTAGTAGTATTATATACCACATTAGTAGTATTATATAGCATGTTAGTAGTATTATATAGCACGTTAGTAGTATTATATAGCATGTTAGTAGTATTATATACCACATTAGTAGTAGTATATCGCATGTTAGTAGTATTATATACCACATTAGTAGTATTATATACCACATTAGTAGTATTATATAGCATGTTAGTAGTATTATATAGCACGTTAATAGTATTATATAGCATGTTAGTAGTATTATATACCACATTAGTAGTAGTATATAACACGTTAGTAGTATATACCACGTTAGTAGTATTATATAGCACATTAGTAGTATTATATACCACATTAGTAGTATTATATAGCATGTTAGTAGTATTATATACCACATTAGTAGTATTATATAGCATGTTAGTAGTATTATTTACCACATTAGTAGTAGTATATACCACATTAGTAGTATTATATAGCATGTTAGTAGTATTATATACTACATTAGTAGTATTATATACCACATTAGTAGTAGTATATAGCATGTTAGTAGTATTATATACCACATTAGTAGTAGTATATAGCATGTTAGTAGTATTATATACCACATTAGTAGTAGTATATACCACATTAGTAGTATTATATAGCATGTTAGTAGTATTATATACTACATTAGTAGTATTATATACCACATTAGTAGTAGTATATAGCATGTTAGTAGTATTATATACCACATTAGTAGTAGTATATAGCATGTTAGTAGTATTATATACCACATTAGTAGTAGTATATAGCATGTTAGTAGTATTATATACCACATTAGTAGTATTATATAGCATGTTAGCAGTATTATATACCACATTTGTAGTAGTATATAACACGTTAGTAGTATATACCACGTTAGTAGTATTATATACCACATTAGTAGTATTATATACCACATTAGTAGTATTATATAACACATTAGTACTATATACCACATTAGTAGTATTATATAGCATGCTAGTAGTATTATATACCACATTAGTAGTATTATATAACACGTTAGTACTATATACCACATTAGTAGTATTATATAACACGTTAGTAGTATTAAATACCACATTAGTAGTATTAAATACCACATTAGTAGTATTATATAACATGTTAGAATTATATACCACATTAGTAGTATTATATAGCATGTTAGTAGTATTATATACCACATTAGTAGTATTATATAACACGTTAGTATTATATACCACATTAGTAGTATTATATAACACGTTAGTAGTATATAGCATGTTAGTAGAATTATATAGGATGTCAGTATTATTATATAGCACTTTAGTAGTATTATATACCACATTAGTAGTATTTTATAGCTCTATAGTAGTATTATATAGCACGTTAGTAGTAGTATTATATAGCACGTTAGTAGTAGTATTATATAGCACGTTAGTAGTAGTATTATATAGCACGTTAGTAGTAGTATTATATAGGACGCTAGTAGTAGTATTATATACCACATTAGTAGTATTATATAGCATGTTAGTAGTAGTATTATATAGCATGTTAGTAGTATTATATACCACATTAGTAGTATTATATAGCATGTTAGTAGTAGTATTATATACCATGTTAGTAGTATTATATAGCATGTTAGTAGTATTATATACCACGTTAGTAGTATTATATACCACATTAGTAGTATTATATAGCATGTTAGTAGTAGTATTATATAGCATGTTAGTAGTAGTATTATATAGCATGTTAGTAGTAGTATTATATAGGATGTTAGTAGTATTATATACCACATTAGTAGTATTATATAGCACTTTAGTAGTATTATATACCACGTTAGTAGTATTATATACCACATTAGTAGTATTATATAGCATGTTAGTAGTATTATATAGCATGTTAGTAGTAGTATTATATAGGATGTTAGTAGTAGTAGTATATAGCACTTTAGTAGTATTATATTATTATTATTATTATTATATAGCATGTTAGTAGTATTATATAGCATGTTAGTAGTATTGTATAGCACTTTAGTAGTATTATATAGGATGTTAGTAGTATTATATAGGATGTTAGTAGTATTATATAGGATGTTAGTAGTATTATATAGCATGTTAGTAGTAGTATATAACACGTTAGTAGTATTATATAGCACTTTAGTAGTATTATATAGCATGTTAGTAGTATTATATAGCATGTTAGTAGTATTATATAGCACTTTAGTAGTATTATATAGCATGTTAGTAGTATTATATAGCATGTTAGTAGTATTATATAGCACTTTAGTAGTATTATATAGGATATTAGTAGTATTATATAGCACTTTAGTAGTATTATATAGGATGTTAGTAGTATTATATAGCATGTTAGTAGTAGTATTATATAGCATGTTAGTAGTATTGTATAGCACTTTAGTAGTATTATATAGGATGTTAGTAGTATTATATAGGATGTTAGTAGTATTATATAGGATGTTAGTAGTATTATATAGGATGTTAGTAGTATTATATAGCATGTTAGTAGTATTGTATAGCACTTTAGTAGTATTATATAGGATGTTAGTAGTATTATATAGGATGTTAGTAGTATTATATAGGATGTTAGTAGTATTGTATAGCACTTTAGTAGTATTATATAGGATGTTAGTAGTATTATATAGCATGTTAGTAGTATTATATAGGATGTTAGTAGTAGTATATAACATGTTAGTAGTATTATATAGGATGTTAGTAGTATTATATAGGATGTTAGTAGTATTATATAGCACTTTAGTAGTATTATATAGGATGTTAGTAGTATTATATAGGATGTTAGTAGTATTATATAGGATGTTAGTAGTATTATATAGGATGTTAGTAGTATTATATAGCATGTTAGTAGTATTATATAGGATGTTAGTAGTATTATATAGCACTTTAGTAGTATTATATAGGATGTTAGTAGTATTATATAGGATGTTAGTAGTATTATATAGCATGTTAGTAGTATTATATAGGATGTTAGTAGTAGTATATAACATGTTAGTAGTATTATATAGGATGTTAGTAGTATTATATAGGATGTTAGTAGTAGTATATAACATGTTAGTAGTATTATATAGCATGTTAGTAGTATTATATAGGATGTTAGTAGTAGTATATAACATGTTAGTAGTATTATATAGCATGTTAGTAGTATTATATAGGATGTTAGTAGTATTATATAGGATGTTAGTAGTATTATATAGGATGTTAGTAGTATTATATAGGATGTTAGTAGTAGTATATAACACGTTAGTAGTATTATATAGGATGTTAGTAGTATTATATAGGATGTTAGTAGTAGTATATAACATGTTAGTAGTATTATATAGCATGTTAGTAGTATTATATAGGATGTTAGTAGTATTATATAGGATGTTAGTAGTATTATATAGCATGTTAGTAGTATTATATAGGATGTTAGTAGTAGTATATAGGATGTTAGTAGTATTATATAGGATGTTAGTAGTATTATATAGGATGTTAGTAGTAGTATATAACATGTTAGTAGTATTATATAGCATGTTAGTAGTATTATATAGGATGTTAGTAGTAGTATATAACATGTTAGTAGTATTATATAGCATGTTAGTAGTATTATATAGGATGTTAGTAGTATTATATAGGATGTTAGTAGTATTATATAGGATGTTAGTAGTATTATATAGGATGTTAGTAGTATTATATAGGATGTTAGTAGTATTATATAGGATGTTAGTAGTATTATATAGGATGTTAGTAGTATTATATAGGATGTTAGTAGTATTATATAGGATGTTAGTAGTATTATATAGGATGTTAGTAGTATTATATAGGATGTTAGTAGTATTATATAGCACGTTAGTATTATACTGGCCGTGTGGTGAAAGGACAACAACCTCTCCCTCAATGTGATCAAAGCAAAGGAGATGATTGTGGACTACAGGAAAAGAGGACCGAGCACGCCCCCATTCTCATCGACAGGGCTGCAGTGGATCAGGTTGAGATCTTCAAAGTCCTTGGTGTCCACATCACCAACAAGCTATCATGGTCCAAGCACACAAAATCTATTCCCCCCCAGGAGTCTGGAAATATTTGGCATGGGTCCTGAGATCCTCAAAAGGTTTTACAGCTGCACCATCGAGAGCATCCTGACTGGTTGCATCACTGCCTGGCCTGGCAACTGCTCGGCCTCTGACCACAAGGCACTACAGAGGGTAGTGTGAACGGCCCAGTACATCACTGGGCCAAGCTTCCTGCCATCCAGGATCTCTATACCAGGCCGTGTCAGAGGAAGGCCCTAAGAATTGGCAAAGACACCAGCTACCCTAGTCATAGACTATTCTCTCTGCTACGGCACGGCAAGCGGTACCGGAGCGTCAAGTCTAGGTCCAAGAGGCTTCTAAACAGCTTCTACCCCCCCAAGCCATAAGACTCCTGAACATCTAGTCAAATGGCCACCAGACTATTTGCATTGCCCCCCAGAACGCTGCTGCTACTCTCTGTTATTATCTATGTATAGTCACTTTAATCACTCTACCTACATGCACATATTACCTCAATTACCTCGACTAACCAATTTGATTATATATATCATTGTTAGACCAATCTTAAGTACTGTAAACACAGAAATGATCAAATGTTTTTGATATATACCTCTCTTGGTCTCTGGGTTTATTGGCAAACATATGTCAATATGGTTTATTTGTATTTATTTTACCAGGGAAGTTGACTGAGAACACGTTCTCATTTACAGCAACGACCTGGGGAATAGTGACAGGGGGGAGAAGAGGGGGGGGGTGAAGTAGATAATAAAAAATAAATATTTCACTCACAGAAGTTCCAAAAGAGTTATGTTGGAAATGTCATATGTCAATATATATATACAGTGCCTTGCGAAAGTATTCGGCCCCCTTGAACTTTGCGACCTTTTGCCACATTTCAGGCTTCAAACATAAAGATATAAAAATGTATATTTTTGTGAAGAATCAACAACAAGTGGGACACAATCATGAAGTGGAATGACATTTATTGGATATTTCAAACTTTTTTAACAAATCAAAAACTGAAAAATTGGGCGTGCAAAATGATTCAGCCCCTTTACTTTCAGTGCAGCAAACTCTCTCCAGAAGTTCAGTGAGGATCTCTGAATGATCCAATGTTGACCTAAATGACTAATGATGATAAATACAATCCACCTGTGTGTAATCAAGTCTCCGTATAAATGCACCTGCACTGTGATAGTCTCAGAGGTCCGTTAAAAGCGCAGAGAGCATCATGAAGAACAAGGAACACACCAGGCAGGTCCGAGATACTGTTGTGAAGAAGTTTAAAGCCGGATTTGGATACAAAAAGATTTCCCAAGCTTTAAACATCCCAAGGAGCACTGTGCAAGCGATAATATTGAAATGGAAGGAGTATCAGACCACTGCAAATCTACCAAGACCTGGCCGTCCCTCTAAACTTTCAGTTCATACAAGGAGAAGATTGATCAGAGATGCAGCCAAGAGGCCCATGATCACTCTGGATGAACTGCAGAGATCTAAAGCTGAGGTGGGAGACTGTCCATAGGACAACAATCAGTCGTATATTGCACAAATCTGGCCTTTATGGAAGAGTGGCAAGAAGAAAGCCATTTCTTAAAGATATCCATAAAAAGTGTTGTTTAAAGTTTGCCACAAGCCACCTGGGAGACACACCAAACATGTGGAAGAAGGTGCTCTGGTCAGATGAAACCAAAATTGAACTTTTTGGCAACAATGCAAAACTTTATGTTTGGCGTAAAAGCAACACCCTGAACACACCATCCCCACTATCAAACATGGTGGTGGCAGCATCATGGTTTGGGCCTGCTTTTCTTCAGCAGGGACAGGGAAGGTGGTTCAAATTGATGGGAAGATGGATGGTGCCAAATACAGGACCATTCTGGAAGAAAACCTGATGGAGTCTGCAAAAGACCTGAGACTGGGACGGAGATTTGTCTTCCAACAAGACAATGATCCAAAACATAAAGCAAAATCTACAATGGAATTGTTCAAAAATAAACATATCCAGGTGTTAGAATGGCCAAGTCAAAGTCCAGACCTGAATCCAATCGAGAATCTGTGGAAAGAACTGAAAACTGCTGTTCACAAATGCTCTCCATCCAACCTCACTGAGCTCGAGCTGTTTTGCAAGGAGGAATGGGAAAAAAATTCAGTCTCTTGATGTGCAAAACTGATAGAGACATACCCCAAGTGACTTACAGCTGTAATCGCAGCAAAAGGTGGCGCTACAAAGTATTAACTTAAGGGGGCTGAATAATTTTGCACGCCCAATTTTTCAGTTTTTGATTTGTTAAAAAAGTTTGAAATATCCAATAAATGTCATTCCACTTCATGATTGTGTCCCACTTGTTGTTGATTCTTCACAAAAAAATACAGTTTTATATCTTTATGTTTGAAGCCTGAAATGTGGCAAAAGGTCGCAAAGTTCAAGGGGGCCGAATACTTTCGCGAGGCACTGTATATATATATACAATGTTGTGATGATGTACGAAAGGGAGAATAAATAAACATAAATATGGGTTGTATTTACAATGGTGTTTGTTCTTCACTGGTTGACCTTTTCTCGTGGCAGCAGGTCACACATCTGTCTTCTCTTGAGAGCCATGTCTGTCTACGGCGGCCTTTCTCAATAGCAAGGCTATGCTCACTGAGTCTGTACATAGTCAAAGCTTTCCTTAAGTTTGGGTCAGTCACAGTGGCCAAGTATTCTGCCGCTGTGTACTCTCTGTTTAGGGCCAAATAGCATATCTCTCTCTCTCTCCTCTCTCTCTCTCTCCCTCTCTCTCTCTCTCTCTCTCTCTCTCTCTCTCCTCTCCCTCTCTCTCTCTCTCTCTCTCTCTCTGTAGTTGGGAGGTGTTGAGGTTCCTGCTGTCTAATCTCAGATGGTGGATGGAGGAGTATCGCTTCGATGGCTTCAGGTTCGATGGCGTCTCATCCATGCTCTACCACCACCACGGCATCGGTGAGATGTGTGTGTTAGTGCATGCATGTGTCTTTCTCCACATCATATCGCTGTTCAAACCAGACAGGCTTTTGAGTTATGCAACTCTCAGTAGACACTCACACAGTTATGTACCTCTCAATATAAAGAGATGAAAAGATAGAGTAGGCGGGAGAGGGAGAGTGAGATACTGTAGTTGGTGAGTAATGTTTGAGACCTTGGCATTCCAAGTGAATACAAGTGAGAATCTGTCTGAACTAAACTGAGCTCTCTGTCCTCTCTCTTGCTCTCTCCCTCTGTCCTCTTTCCCCCTCTCTCTGTCTTCTCTCTCTCTCCCTCTCTGTCCTCTTTCCCCCTCTCTGTGCTCTCTCGTTTGTTCTTCCTCTCTCTCTCTCTGTTCTCTCTCTCTCTCTGTTCTCTCTCTCCTCTCTTCCTGTCCTCTTTCCCTCTCTCCCTCTCTGTCCCCTTTCCCTCTCTCTGTTCTCTCTCTCTCTGTTCTCTCTCTCTCTCTCTGTTCTCTCTCTCTTCTCTCTGTCTGCTCTTTTTCCCTCTCTCTGTTCTCTCTCTCTCCTCTCTCTCTGTCCTCTTTCCCTCTCTCTCTGTTCTCTCTCTCTGTCCTCTTTCCCTCTCTCTGTTCTCTCTCCTCTCTCTGTCCTCTTCCCTCTCTCTTTGTTCTCTCTCTTCTCTCTGTCTGTTCTTTTTCCCTCTCTCTCTGTTCTCTTCTCTCTCTCTCTCTCTCTCTTCTCGCTGTCTGTTCTTTTTCTCTCTCTCTTCTCTCTCTCTTCTCTCTGTCTGTCCTCTTTCCCTCTCTCTCTTCTCCCTCTCTGTCCTCTTTCCCTCTCTCTGTTCTTTCTCTCTCTTCTCTCTCTCTTCTCTCTGTCTGTTATTTTTCCCTTTCTCTCTCTCTCTCTGTCCTCTTTCCCTCTTCTCTCTCTCTCTCTCTTCTCTCTCTCTGTCCTCTCTCTCTCTCTCTCTCTTCTCTCTCTCTCTTCTCTCTCTGTCCTCTCTCTCTCTCTCTCTGTTCTTTCTCTCTCTTCTCTCTGTCTGTTATTTTTCCCTCTCTCTCTCTCTCTCTCTCTCTCTCTGTCCTCTTTCCCTCTTCTCTCTTCTCTCTCTCTGTCCTCTCTCTCTCTCTCTCTGTTCTCTCTCTCTCTTCTCTCTCTGTCCTCTCTCTCTCTCTGTCCTCTCCACAGCCATGTCTTTCTCTGGTGGTTACAGTGAGTACTTTGGGATGCAGGTTGATGAGGACTCGATCATACATCTGATGCTTTCCAACCACATCCTACACACACTCTACCCCGACTGCATTACCATTGCAGAGGTAATGTCACACACCTAATCTAGGACCTATCAGTTCAGGATAATCAGATCATTCTGGCGTCTTCTCATCTCATTCTCTCAGATCTAAAATACATCCTTCACATGCTCTGCCCACCTCGTGGTTCCACTCTGCCATATGGATCTAATCTGCGTTATAAGACAGCATCTATTCACACTAGACTCAGAAAAGGTCTAGAGAATCAGAGATGATACACTTCCATCTAGAGAATCAGAGATGATACACTTCCGTCCAGAGATGATACACTTCCGTCCAGAGATGATACACTTCCGTCCAGAGATGATACACTTCCGTCTAGAGAATCAGAGATGATACACTTCCGTCTAGAGAATCAGAGATGATACACTTCCGTCTAGAGAATCAGAGATGATACACTTCCGTCTAGAGAATCAGAGATGATACACTTCCGTCTAGAGAATCAGAGATGATACACTTCCGTCCAGAGATGATACACTTCCGTCTAGAGAATCAGAGATGATACACTTCCATCCAGAGATGATACACTTCCGTCTAGAGAATCAGAGATGATACACTTCCGTCTAGAGAATCAGAGATGATACACTTCCGTCTAGAGAATCAGAGATGATACACTTCCATCCAGAGATGATACACTTCCGTCTAGAGAATCAGAGATGATACACTTCCATCCAGAGATGATACACTTCCGTCTAGAGAATCAGAGATGATACACTTCCGTCTAGAGAATCAGAGATGATACACTTCCATCCAGAGATGATACACTTCCGTCTAGAGAATCAGAGATGATACACTTCCGTCCAGAGATGATACACTTCCGTCCAGAGATGATACACTTCCGTCTAGAGAATCAGAGATGATACACTTCCGTCTAGAGAATCAGAGATGATACACTTCCGTCTAGAGAATCAGAGATAATACACTTCCGTCCAGAGATGATACACTTCTGTCTAGAGAATCAGAGATGATACACTTCCGTCTAGAGAATCAGAGATAATACACTTCCGTCCAGAGATAATACACTTCCGTCCAGAGATGATACACTTCCGTCTAGAGATGATACACTTCCGTCTAGAGAATCAGAGATGATACACTTCCGTCTAGAGAATCAGAGATAATACACTTCCGTCCAGAGATGATACACTTCCGTCCAGAGATGATACACTTCCGTCCAGAGATGATACACTTCCGTCCAGAGATGATACACTTCCGTCTAGAGAATCTGAGATAATACACTTCCATCCAGAGATGATACACTTCCGTCTAGAGAATCTGAGATAATACACTTCCATCCAGAGATGATACACTTCCGTCTAGAGAATCAAATATAATACACTTCCATCCAGAGATGATACACTTCCATCCAGAGATGATACACGTCCGTCTAGAGAATCAGAGATGATACACTTCCATCCAGAGATGATACACTTCCATCCAGAGATGATACACGTCCGTCTAGAGAATCAGAGATGATACACTTCCATCCAGAGATGATACACTTCCGTCTAGAGAATCAGAGATGATACACTTCCATCCAGAGATGATACACTTCCGTCTAGAGAATCAGAGATGATACACTTCCATCCAGAGATGATACACTTCCGTCTAGAGAATCAGAGATGATACACTTCCGTCTAGAGAATCAGAGATGATACACTTCCGTCCAGAGATGATACACTTCCGTCCAGAGATGATACACTTCCGTCCAGAGATGATACACTTCCGTCCAGAGATGCTACACGTCCGTCCAGAGATGCTACACGTCCGTCCAGAGATGCTACACTTCCGTCCAGAGATGATACACTTCCATCCAGAGATGATACACTTCCGTCTAGAGAATCAGAGATGATACACTTCTGTCTAGAGAATCAGAGATGATACACTTCCATCCAGAGTTGATACACTTCCGTCTAGAGAATCAGAGATGATACACTTCCATCCAGAGATGATACACTTCCGTCTAGAGAATCAGAGATGATACACTTCCATCCAGAGATGATACACTTCTGTCTAGAGAATCAAATATAATACACTTCCATCTAGAGATTATATACTTCCGTCTAGATCAGTGGTCACCAACCAAGGCATTTATTGTCGATCGCAGAAAAAACAACTTTAAAAAAACAATAAAGCCTTGCGTTCCCTTTTTGTTTGTAATGGTCTTGCGCTGTTGGCGGTAGGTGCTTTCAGCTGTAGGGCTGCCCTTTGCACCGGGAATGTGAAGTGTTCCCACAATGCATTGGCAGAGCAGTTCAAGCATAGCCCGTATGCAGTGATAATATATTGGGCCTCTAGCTTACTGTACAAACCTCATTGATCCACATTGGATAATGTTGGTTAATGTTGCTTAGGCTTCCGTTATTTAAGTCATGTTAAAATAAAATCTGAGTGGTAGATCTCAGCTTGCATTTTGACTCTGTCTCTCTCTGACTTCCTCTAGGATGTATCAGGAATGCCAGGGTTGTGTAAACCAGTGAAGAATGGAGGACTTGGCTTTGACTACAGACTCAACATGGCTGTGCCTGACAAGTGGATCCAGGTGTGTGATATTGAGTGTGAGACATATCTCTAATCAATTCAGTCATGAAGCTGAATGACTCTTGTCTCTAGCAACCTGTTATCTGGCCCAGACACACTGGTCTTCGTGGCTGGTTGTATTCAGTACTTTGTTTGGATTGGCCCATACAGATGGTCCCATATAGATGGTCTACAGATGGTCCCATATAGATGGTCTACAGATGGTCCCATATAGATGGTCTACAGATGGTCCCATATAGATGGTCCCATATAGATGTTCTACAGATGGTCCCATATAGATGCTCTACAGATGGTCCCATATAGATGGTCTACAGATGGTCCCATATAGATGGTCTATAGATGGTCCCATATAGATGTTCTACAGATGGTCCCATATAGATGTTCTACAGATGGTCCCATATAGATGCTCTACAGATGGTCCCATATAGATGGTCCCATATAGATGCTCTACAGATGGTCCCATATAGATGGTCCCATATAGATGCTCTACAGATGGTCCCATATAGATGGTCCCATATAGATGCTCTACAGATGGTCCCATATAGATGGTCCCATATAGATGTTCTACAGATGGTCCCATATAGATGGTCCCATATAGATGCTCTACAGATGGTCCCATATAGATGCTCTACAGATGGTCCCATATAGATGCTCTACAGATGGTCCCATATAGATCTTCTACAGATGGTCCCATATAGATGGTCCCATATAGATGGTCCCATATAGATGGTCCCATATAGATGCTCTTCAGATGGTCCCATATAGATGGTCCCATATAGATGTTCTACAGATGGTCCCATATAGATGCTCTACAGATGGTCCCATATAGATGGTCCCATATAGATGCTCTACAGATGGTCCCATATAGATGGTCCCATATAGATGCTCTACAGATGGTCCCATATAGATGCTCTACAGATGGTCCCATATAGATGGTCCCATATAGATGCTCTACAGATGGTCCCATATAGATGGTCCCATATAGATGCTCTACAGATGGTCCCATATAGATGCTCTACAGATGGTCCCATATAGATGGTCCCATATAGATGCTCTACAGATGGTCCCATATAGATGGTCCCATATAGATGCTCTACAGATGGTCCCATATAGATGCTCTTCAGATGGTCCCGTATAGATGGTCTACAGATGGTCCCATATAGATGGTCCCATATAGATGCTCTACAGATGGTCCCATATAGATGGTCCCATATAGATGCTCTACAGATGGTCCCATATAGATGGTCCCATATAGATGCTCTATAGATGGTCCCATATAGATGCTCTACAGATGGTCCCATATAGATGCTCTTCAGATGGTCCCATATA